>NC_056746.1:695289585-695589585 GCF_019279795.1 Protopterus annectens
CATGCTCCCAGGCACCTCTTTCTTCCCCATTACACCTCCAACATTTGTCATCTATCTGAGGAAAAATTATATGGAGTCTGCTTGGTGTATAAAAGTACCTATACAAACACTTTCAGGCAAAAATCCTAAATCTTCTATATTTGGTTGCATATTTGGGAGCCATACATATATCCTCCCATTGTTTTTTTGTAAATTGCTTATCCAATCTTTCTTTGCAAGCTTTTCTGACCTCCTCTGATTGATTCCTATAGTTATTGTACATTATTTTAAAAGCCCTATTAATTATCCCGTTATTAACAGCAGCTTCTGTTCTAGATTCAACTAAAACTCAACCAGTGCAAGTCTTTCATTTAGGATTCACCTGTCCTTTTCTTTTTGTCTATACTCTATCAATCCCTCATAGGGAAGACAATCTCTAGCCTGCAGTCCAAATGTCTTCTTGGCCTCTTCCCATTCTATTACCTTTTCCACTCTAATTATTTATTCCCAATACCTTGGTTCCTTTGCCAGATTCCTCTAGTAAATTTGAGCCCCATCTTGCCTATTCTCTGTATCCCTAATTGCAATCATCCCTATCGGCAGAATTTCCTTTCTCCATTCCAATGTCAGCTTAGTTCTTAGTATACTTTCTCCCACCTCATGAATATAATAGTCTGTATGACTGCTGTTATCCTCTTTAAAGATTTGTGCCCAATATTACAGTCATCCCTTATTTCATGAATTACCATCTGCTTCATCATTATCTCTTTCCACCTTGAATTGTAACATTCTGCTTGTATTGTGTATAAGAGCCCCAAATGGGTAGCTGTAAATGCTCCATTCAAATCAGGTAATCCTAAGCCTCCCTGTTCATTTGGAAGATTCAACCCATCCTATTTGACTCTTGCAGTCCTTCACCTCTGGTTGATAAAAATATGCCTGATCTGTGTATACAACTAAAGGGACTAAATCATTTTACTGCTTGTATCTTACTATCCATACCCATAGGCAAGAGCTTCTAATTTCTCATTTTTGTACCATTTTTTACCTAGTCTCTTCTCACATATTCCTAGCTGCTGTAACGGAATTCTTTTTAACCCATACTCCTAAATACTTAATTTAATCACGTCCCCATGAATATGGGCATTGCCATACCAATCCATGTGTGGGTACATAGTTTAGAACTATAGCCTTTGTTTTATCTTCATTAATTTTACATCATGAAAAAAAACTGTCTCAGACTAGTCCACAACACTGAGGTTTACTTTTATGGTTCTGCCAAGTACAAAATAAAATCATCTGCAAATAAAGTCATCTTTTCTTGAATACCATACAAATTATATCCTTGAATTTCTGAGTCACTTATTTTTTTTTTGCCAATGGTTCTAAATATAATTCAAATAACAAAAGGAAAAGAGGACACCCCTGCCTGGTTCTTATGTTCAGATGCAAATTGTCAGTGAGGAACCCTCCCACCAGTACCTTATTTATCCACATAATTAAAGTTATTATTATATCAGGAAATGCAAATGCTTCCTTTGCCCTACTCATAAAATCCCAGCTTACTCTGTTGAATACTTCCTCTGCATCAAGACCCAACATTAACGGCAGTATTGTCTTTCATTCTACTTCCCTCTGGATGATCGCTGCTCTGTTAATGTTGTCAAATGTTTGCCTCCACTCAACAAAACCACATTGATCCATATCTGTCAATTTTATTAACACCTTTGCCATTCTTTTATCCATAATAGACCTAAACATTTTATAATCATAGGTTAAAACTGAAATAGGCCTATATGAAGCTAGATCTATTTTTTTTTTACTGTTGTTAGGTATTACATCCAGCACAGCTTTTTTCTAGGATGTTGATACCCCCCCCCCCTTTTAAAATGCTGTTACACAAAACCTTCCTGATATTTATCACTTTCTTCCCTCCTAGCTTCCAAACTTCCACTGGAATATCATCTATTCCTGGGAGACTTTCCTGCAGATTGGTTATACATCATCATTTTTTAACTCATCTCCTTCTAGATTAACGGTTAATTGTTGAACCTCATCTACCTCTAACCTTGTCAAAACTCCTCCATAAATATTTCTGTTTGTGCCTTTTTTTTTTTTTTGATTTCCCCACGTTTCTGCCGTATACAGACTTTAAATTTCTGAAATATCTGTAATACCGGGATCTCCTAAGTCAACTCTATTAGTTCTGAGTAGTAAGCAGCAGCTAGTAGCATGATGCAGCCCTTTGAAATCTTAAATGCAGATAAAAAAATAATTCATTTCTACCTCTCTTCTGTTGTTGACTGTCAGTAGTCTTAAAGCATGTTTTCATCTGTTGCAGGCCTAGAGATAAATTAAAATATTCTTTTAATGTCATTGATTTACTAAGATGCTCACTCTCCAGAGTCACATGATCTCAGCGGTTTGCTGCCCCTGGCTGTGCATACCTATTGAACAGAGGACTGTACCAGTTGAGCTGAATCCCCTCCCCCTCCTCTATCTGGGACCTTTTGTCCATTTTCTATGTCCTGTCACTAAGCCTCCCTGTCCCTCCTTTGATAGGCTTCAGATGCCCTCCCTTTGACAAATACTGCTACATTTTCACATTTTCCTAGCATGAAACTTCCAGTATTTTTTCCCTGTCTTGTCCTTTACTAAAGAGAAGTTCTGATCTTGTTAATTGATTCCACACATTATTTTGCAAGAATTGCAGTAAAACATTAATTTTCTCTCACTTTGATTAAGGAAAATAACAGTAAATCCTCATCATTTAGGAGGGAAATGTCATTAATTTGTATTACATGCAATATTACCTACCTTGCAGATGGTTAGAGATACTAATTTAGATCCTTGTTATGCTTAATTGTCTAGGTACTACCGTATGCTGTTCCTTCATTCTCCACTTACGTGCTTTATCCAGTTCAGGGTTGCTGGGAGCTGGACTCACTCTCATGCAGCATATGTGCCACTGGGTAATTTGGAGGTATGCCAGTGCACCTCATATCTTTGGGCTGTGTGAGGAAACCAGAGTATCTGGCAAAAATCCCACATAGACTGAAGAAGGATGTACAGACTCTGTACAGAAGGTAGGTTAGCCAAGGCCTGAACCTGAGAACCAAGCCCTGTGATTCAGCAATGCCAAGTACTGCCCCATTATGGTGTTCCTGCCTTAAACCAGCTCACTGTAGAACTCTGCAAGTGGTTTGGTATAATCTCGCTGGCATATATAATTTGAATGACTTCTGGTCCTGGAAAAGTCATTTAGTTTGATTTGTTATAGTTTGCTCAACTGGCAATTCTGTCTGACATTGTCCCTGAGGGATAAAATGCATTGCAGATACTGTGTGAATTTAAAATAAGTTAATATTAAGGAGTGACATGTAAGAACAGGAGAAAATGCTTGGAGGAATAAGATACTTTGATATTCTCTGAAGTCACACTGGCAATAAAGATAGATTTAAAGGCACTTAAATCCTAAGTATTGCTTTACAGTTGTAAAATATAATTTACTGTCTTGTTTCCTCAATAATCTGTTTTACTAAATATTTAATTTCAGTATCACTTACACATTTGAACACAACAATGACCACTGACTGTTCAGATAATCTAATTAATCAACTGTTTATTTAATAATGAATTGGGTATAACAGATGCTGCGCTATGATGCTGGGATATTCGTGGATTGAAAATTGCATTTCAAGACTAGACTTTGTAAGAGTTCTTTTAAATAGCATTCAGGATATGACTAGTTACAGCAAGAGTCTTTGCAAACAGAAACCTTATATTTTACATATATATATATATATATATATATATATATATATATCCCTTCTTCTTTGTGTGTTCTATTCGTGATTGTTTTTTATTACTCAGTTTTATCTGCTGCAGCACAACATGAATATAAGATTCTGCAATAGATGGCAGTCTTTGATCATAAAAATAATAATAAAGCTCAGAATTGTACAGTTTAATATCCAGTAAAGACTGCTAGATTGTTATCTTTGTGTTTCTTCCTGCTTACCACAGAAGTTTTCTTATAAGACTAGAACATATGCTTTCATTATACGATAATTAATTCTCTGAGTTTCAAAAAGAGAGAAACATTGCTGTTTGTAGAAGAAGCTGAATTTTATCTTAAAGAGCATTTTTCTTTCTGTCTTTCTCATGTTTAGGCTAAGATGCAACCCTATCACTTCTATCTACACCATTAGCAGATGTTTATACTTATATATACTTACTTTCATTTTGTGGTTTCTAGGCCTGTTATATGATATTCTGCTGCTTTCATTTTAGCATTAGATGACTCTCTTTCTTTTAGATAATGACATTGATTACATAGTATAAAGCTGATGCTACAGAGAAAATAGCATTAGCAAGCACATAAAACCCATAACATTCATTATTCTGAACTTTGCATCCAATGCTCTTAGGTAAAGCCATCTCCTAATGACCAAATAAAAGATAACAAAGCAATAACAGATACAGGAAATATCACCTTTTTCATTAAGCCATCATTAATTCTATATTGCACATTAGCTTTCCCCACAGAATACTGTCGACACTTGTTTTCTTCTCTGATGTTGATGAATCATATTACTGAGACCATGTCTTAGATCTGGTTAAGAAAATAACCCAGAAAGCCATTTGTGCAACATTTATGAATAGACTACTACTATGTAGTGTCCAAACTTGACAGCTTCTTAACATGTTGACCAATATCTTAAGGCTTTTATTTGTAAGGTTCTTGCTATTGATTTTCAGCATATTGCTATTGTAAATCTCTCTCTCTACTTTTATACTGACAAGATAAAAAACAAACAGTAAATCACCATTTATAGGCTGTGGACAGTCCTTGTCTATGAAGAAACTTGATAAAGTCATAAATGCAGAATCAGTAAGACATTTTACTAATGTATGGGCAATTCTGCTTTAAATAGAAACATGTACCCAACTCTGTCTTCAGTGATGCACTGTATTTGACAAGTCATATTTAGAAATTACATCACTGAATGAATAAGCCCCCTGTCATTACATGTGATACTCATAAAGCTGGCAGTATTGATAAGAATACTTACAGTAATTTGTTTTCTGTCTAGTAACCTTGTAGATGATGTAAGTGATGTTTGTATTACTGCTTACTTGTTTTATTAGCCTGCATACTTTTTCAACTAGCTTTTAGTATGTGGTAATTCTAAAGCAAATGGAGCTGGATGCCCCTTTTTAAGAGTCAACAGAAGTTAAGCAGTACAGCCACTATTGAAAAACACAGTTTTGCTCCCTGATTAGTTCTGCATGGATTGATTTATCCTGTTAAAGTGGTGGACAGCACCAGTCTTATCTCAGCACTTGGTAGATGTAAGGCAAAGAACTATAAGGTGCACAGATTCATAGCTTTGATCATCAACCGCATAACCTAATGGCTTTCAAGAAGCTGGATTGCCATAACCCCGTGTTGATCTTTTCTTTGTCTTGTATTTCCACACTGGTTTTGAAGGAAGTTTATGACTTTTAATTTTAAGGACAAAAACATTAAAAAAGACTTAACTTTACTGCATACAATAGCTTAAGCCACCTTTGACAGAAGCATATGGGAAATATGCATATTAGCATTCATGATATACAACTGTTTCAACTAAATGGCTTCTGAATGCCCCTGACTTTTTTTTTTAAATAATTCTTTTTATTAACAATTTTCCTATTATAATATAAAATGGTAACATACAATGCACAATCAAAACAACATGGATATACATAAGCTTTGTATAACAAATAACTATTTACAAATACGCCTTATGTCCAACATAAGAGATAAGTCAGCAGAGTTGAAACTAGAATGAGCTCAGATAAAGTGTACCAACTCAAATGAAGTAGAACAGTAAATGAAGGGTGTAACCTGAAAGCTTTATCCTGTGATCTGTGAATAAACTGAGTGCTGCTTTACTGTTTTACTTCATTTGAGTTGGTAGTCTGATAATTTAACAGTGAGACTATTCTGCAGTCGGTGTATATCCAGTAACTCAAATAAAGTGTCCCAATATTCAGTAAAGAGTGTACTAAGTCTCTGGGTATATTTCAGATATTTGTGGGCAAGTAAGTGTTTGATAGCAAGTTGTTTAAATCCGTCCCAAGTGAGTAGGGATCTATCCTACCAGTTAAGGGTGATATAGAGTTTGACAAGGGAAAAGAGTGTTATTAAAATATGATTCTGAAGCTTGGATAATCCTGTAGGAGGGATATGTGATGTTGCAAATTCCCAAGATAGAGGGCAGGATTCACGAAGGCTTGCACGGAGTGTAAGAGACATGTAACACTCCATGCAAGCCTCGTGATCCAGGAACAGCCCTAAACTCCGTGTAAGAGACCAGCTAAAACGTCTCTTACACGGACTGGGCGTGGACATGCTAAATACCTCACTTGCAGCCGAAAGGTATGCAAATGAGGTATATTAGCGATCCACGAAGCAGAAACCAGCCCGTGTAAGAGACGTTTTAGCTGCAGAAATGTACTCAGTTGACAACTGAGTACATTTCTGCAAAATTCACAACAGAGCCATGTCATCTCCAAATAAAGGGTGCATATGTGTCAGGCAGCATGCCAATGGCCAAATATGTGGCCATTGGCAAGGTAACCCGATGCAAAAATAATAAAAATATAATTTGTTTTTTCGGCGATCGCTGATGTTTAAACGCAGCGTAGCCCAGCGCAAACGGTCTGCGCTGCATAAAACATAAAAATGAAGGTTATAAACCCACAAATGTGGGTTTTATGCAATACATGGAATGACAATGCAGGGACCAGCAGACCAAAAACAACATGGCCACTGTGTAGTGGTTGCTAAGGGGGGAAGCTGAGTGTAAGACATGTAACTAAGCATTAGTAGGCAATCTCATGTAAATGAGGGTTAGGATACTGAATCTCACAGTCACATAGCAAATGAGCACAGTCTGAGTAGTGTAAGAGATACATAAGGGGGAGGAATAGAGTAGGAGATGGGTGACATCACAGGGGGGAATGGCAGAAAGAAATGCAGTTCATTGGAGGTCAGTGTAACATGACAGATGACAGACACAGACCAGGGAAAGAGGAGTGCCACAAGATAAGTCTGGGAAAGTCAAGAAATGGAAGGTGTACACTGTTACTTACACTAAAGTTTCTTGCTGGACGTGCATGCGCACGTGTGCGTGCCATGAAGCGTGAGTAGGGCAGTGTGCGCACGTGTAAGGCAGACTGAGCATGTGGGAGCATGTTGGTAGATGTTTAACACTGTTTGCGCTGGTGTGCGCGCATGTAGGGCAGACTGAGCATGTGGGAGCCTGTTGGCAGACTTGTAAGACTGTTTGTGCTGGTGTGCGTGCGTTTTAACCTGAAAAGGCAGATCCTGAACAGTGTAAGCATGTGTGCGCGCATGTAAGCTACTGTGAGCATGTTTCTGCTGGTATGCACGCTGCTCCCCCCTGAGGAAACAGAAAGGAAAAAGGAAGCAACAGAATTAGTAGGAAGCTAGCAGAGAATACTGCTGGAGCTAGCAGGTGAAAACAATTAGAAGCAGGCAATTACACAGGCAGAATAGTAGCCCAGCCCAGCACTTAAAACTCTGCAAACAGCAGTGCAGGATGTTTCTCTCAAGAGACATTGCAAGACAGGAGTAAGCTAATAGAAGTAAAAACTGAAAACAAACGCTTCACTCAGAGCAGAAATGTTAGGGGCTGTCATAGCTGTCATAATGAGACATAGGTGACTTGCTGAGAGTGGTGACAATGCAGATGGTGCCAGACAACCCACAGTGAGGAGACGGAGAAGAGTGTACAGGCCCAGGGTCACCTACCATGGGTTACATGAGCTGGAGATAGTAGAGTGCTATAGAGTGGACAGAGAGCTCCTGCAGCAAATAGTTGAGCTGTGCAGGCCATGCCTCACACACAGAACCAACAGAGGGGAACCCATCCCAGTGGAAACCAAGGTATGTGTTGGCCTAAGAATACTAGCAACAGGTACCTTCCAGAGACCAACTGGTGATATGATGGGGATATCACAGGTATCAGCCTCCAGGGTACTGCACCAGTTCCTGGATGCCATGTCAGCACATGTCGGTGATCATGTATATTTCCCCAATGCCCGTGAGGTATTGGCCAGCAATATGCGTCTCGTCCAGCAAATAGCGGAATAACCTGAGGTAGTGGGTGCAATAGACTGCACGCACATATGCATCAAAGCACCAGCCGGTGAGCGGGGTAGGGCCTACATTAACCACAAGGGCTTCCCCTCCATCAATGGCCAGGTCATGTGTGATGCCCAGGGCATAATAATGAATGTGTGTGCTGGCTGCCCTGGGAGTTACCACGATTCCCACATCTGGCATTTGACGCAGCTGTACCAGACATTTGCCAATGGGGACATCCCACACGGACACCTAGTGGGGGATGCAGGTTATGCACTGGAGCCGTGGCTGATGACACCCATCAGAAATGCACACACACCTGAACAGGAACGCCATAATGAGGCGCATGCACAAACACGTAATGTAATAGAGCGTGTGTTTGGGCTGCTGAAGTCATGGTTCCGGTGTCTGGACACATCTGGTGGAGCCTTGCAGTACACTCCAACTACATGTACCCAAATTGTCATGGTATGTGCTATGCTACATAATATGATCTTGCGAAAACAGCTGCAGCAGGACCAGCATAGGGCTGGGCCAAACAGCCCTCCACCATTGCCAAGGCCATCACAGGCAGAGCGTGACTTGGAGGAGGAACAACTTGAGCCTGCCCCAGTAGGCAGAAGGAGGCATACCCAGTATGCCCTGGCCTTGGCAAAGAGGCAACGCATAGCACATACACTGGCTCAGTAGGAACCCTGGGAATGATACCCCCTCTGACTCACTCAAATAATAACATGGATGCCTAAAATGACATGACCTGCTCACAAACATGTACAGGGAGTGTAATATGCGCATACGACAGAGGCAGCCCTGCAGCACCACCTGAGGCATGAATGCCATGTGTTAAGTATTGTAACACCATGTACTATATCCACACCTGAGGACCCTGACTAACATCCACCCTCACTAAGCATGAAGCCACAAAATGACGATGGGATGATCATGTGCAATAACTGGCTGAAGTAATGCAGTTAGTCAAAGGGGAGCCAATGTGTTTCAGGCTGGGAAGACATGCGGAGCATGACATGATGCACCACCTGCTAGGGGTGGCATGCACCTATCAGTCCATGCCCCATGGATACTGGCAAAGGCTGTCAGTACCCACAGCATGCCCTGAAAAGGTAAGTCTCAAAACACAAACCCACCTTCATAGGTACCACAAGGGATAGGAACCTAGATGTAATGCTACCCAATGCCAGAAGTCTAAACAGCAAGATGTGTGCAGTGTAAATGCACACAGTATGGAGAATGTAGATATCAGTCCTGTAATAGAAAACTGGATCAAGGCTCACATCAGCACCCTAACACAACCAGGTCACACCTCATACTGTGCTGTACAGCCGCAAAGCATGGAACAAGCTACAAAAGCAGGGTGACTAGCAATAAATGTCAAAGATAACCACACCCCCATGTTGGTACCACAACAAGAAGCAGCATGGATTAGCCATGGTCAAATACCAATGGCTAAAACTGCCTCCCAGTATATAGCCTGCTGCAGACTACTGTCCTAATACCAGGAACTGCACCTGGCCTATGTTGGAATACATGAATATATCAAGCCTCCCAAACCACATTATATTGCTTGACTGAAAATACCCAGACATACACAGGGAGCATTATACTAGCACCAACACAGTCGGAGAAAAGTTCCCAGAATCCATAAACCAAAATGCCCAGGAACAATGTACCACTCCCACAAGAGGGGTAAGCATACTGGATGTGATAATCAGCAACATGTGTACTGGATGGCAAGATGAGAAGTGTATCCCTCACTGGTAAGACCAGACCATAGAGTAATCACACTGGATATACACATCCCGACCCCAGTCCCTGGCCAGAATACCACAGTGAAAAACATGTGTAAAGCATAGGTTGCACCCCTCCAAACCGATGTGGAATCCACGAAAGGCCCTGTGCAAGTGCAGAATATGGGACACACTGCAGAACATGTTATACAGGCATTCCATGAACACAGCCAGGAATGCTTGGAGTATGCAATCACAAATAACAACAAGACACAATGCCATACATGCAGGCATCTGGAATGCTGGATTCCAGCCATTACCAAACCATGCAAGAGAATGAGGAAGCTACCACATGATAGAGCAAACATAAAAAGGGAAGTAATCACTGATCAGTAGTATGGCAATAAAATATGTCCACACATACAATCCACTAAGGCCAGCCACAACAAGTAGAATCTGTGAATCCAGAGGCAATGTGACACCTGTCCCAAGTACACAGACAACCACAACTCCCCCCAATAAATACAAATATATGTGATAGATGCAACCATGTATCCAAACCGGAGGCTGAGCTCCCCCAACTCAGTACTGTCAAAACTAGTCAGGAGGAGAAGGTAACCACATACACCACAAATGCAGTCCCACATAGACCTACCACAACTGTAAACCAAACACATAAACACAGAAAAACATTCCCGGAGGCCCTAATTACAAACACAGCACACCAACAGAGGCCTCCAAAGCAGATCCCAAGCAACCACAACCTCCAAACATAGCACATGCAACACATAGTACACAAAGCTGGTGTGCCAAACAGTCACAGGCCAGAAGGACAAACAACATGCCTGATACAGTTGTAATAGGTGTCTGTATAGGCAGACACACTGCTGTCCCACTCACCAGACTGAACAAGGGAAAGGGTACAGTAAGCTGCCTGTAGGCTGCCACAATATGCCACATAACACAAGTACGCAGGTCACCCCAAAGCAAGCAGAAATATGATGCACTCAATGTCCATGCTGGTGTGAATGACCTGAGATGTACCTCCCTGGACTACATGAAAAGAGACATGGATGAGCTCTCTGAGTATGTACCCCAGGCGGTATGACACTGGCCGTGTGCAGCATCCAACCCTCACCAAGAATGATGCCACAGTACAAACACAGAATGATCAGCTTTAACAGGTGGCACAGTTACAGCTGTCAGTCCAAGAGGGTCTAATGTCTGTCTGCTTGAGATGTCATGCATGACAAGCCATGCTGCTGTTCCAGGGATGGCTTGCACCTGTTACCCTGCGTCTGGAATTGGATAAGGCCTTTGGCACCTCCATAGAGACGTAGGCAAGGCCAAAAAGACTACCCACCACCCTAGAAAACATAAGTGGTAAGAAACATAAGGGCAATGCTGACCAATGCCAGATGTGTAAACTGCAATATGCATGCCCCTGAGGCACTTCCCAGTATGGAGAACATCGATGTCTGTGCAGTGACAGAAGCCTGCTGCAAGCCTAGTGATACCACACCAGCACTACCAGGTTATACCACATATCATGCGTTATGGCCCCAACTCCTGGACCAAAACATCAAAGGAGGGGGAGTATCCATATGCAGCACAGACACCCATACGGCCAGGTAACTGACAATGCACAAAGCGGCGGAGACCACCCATGTGCACCTAAGTGTAGTCAAAACTGCTGTACAGTCTGTAGCATGCGACAGACCACACTCTCACACACAAGAACTCCACCCAGACATCCTGAAGACACTGGACAGTATGAATGTCCCACCAAATACCAGACAAGGTGCTCACAAATTACCACATAGGTGGTAAACCATTATGTATGCAAGGAGTAATCAGGGACCTAGGGACACAAGTCGACAGTAATCTGTCATGTGACACTCACAATGCCAATGTGGCTAGGAAGATTGTTGATATTGGACACCGCATCATGAAAGGATTCACATCTTCATCAACAGAGGTCACTGTGCCCCTGTACTGTTCCCTTATCAGACCCATAATCTAGTACAATGACTCATATGGGATGTACCGTACGTGACACCTGCAGCGGTTCGGAAGACCTCAAAGGTACCCCACCAAGAGGATAAAGGGTGTCAAATATATGTCATATGCTGCCTGGCTGTAGACACCCCAGCTGAATGCAGTCACAGACTGCCTACACAGAGGCATTGTATGTCTGTTGTACAAGGCCATGTCCAACACAGGAGTAATGGACATGCTCCTCCACAGGAAATCAAAGCCATTGGAGCTGTGAGAGTGACAGATGTCAGCCTCAACACATAATGAAATAGGATGTGCTGGAGGGACAGATACATAACCCAGAGGCTCCCCACACCCAGAAACAGGATCCCAATCCATGTTAGGCAGAGCCCTTCACTGACACCCCTCAACAGGAATATTGCCAAGTGGATGGATGATCGTACATGTACACTGGGGGTCTTCACTGTGTCACGTCCAGACAGAGGCACAGTAAAGAAAATCATAAATGGCCATAATAGTCACATAGCAAGGGGTTGCGAAAGACACACACACTCTGGCTTGGCTTACTAATGCCCTAGGGTGGATAGCCTAGTATGAACCCATGAACCTATGAAGATACAAATTGTACAGGACACTAAGGATAATTGCAAGGCTTACTTAACTGATGGTAGGAACCATGTTGGGAATCCACAGATATGCTCCGAATCACACAGATATTACAAACAACATACCAAACACACACACATATTGCTAACATACAACCTGACAGGTGCAGTGCAACCCCAGAATGCAAAATATCTATCCCAGCAGACTGCTGGTCCCCTGACATTGCAGATGCTGAGGTAACAGCCATCATCTGCAAAGCAAAACACACAGCAGCAAAGGTATGTCATGGTGTCCTGGGCTGAGGCCAACATGAACTCCAAGAATAATGGA
The DNA here is from genome assembly GCF_019279795.1 of Protopterus annectens. Classification (NCBI taxonomy): domain Eukaryota; kingdom Metazoa; phylum Chordata; order Ceratodontiformes; family Protopteridae; genus Protopterus; species Protopterus annectens. Next base: position 695,302,402 of record NC_056746.1, read on the forward strand.
ATGCGAAATCACACTACTGCCCAATGTCAGCCTTACCAGAGGATATGTACCCAAAGAGCAGTGTACAACAACAGTGGTCCTTCACAACAGAGGTATTGCCTGAATGGATACTGCAAACTACCACCCCAGGATCCTGACAAGCTTGGTCTGCACAGCTATGGAAAGGATCAGTATGTACCGCAGACATAAAGCTATTGTGGACCTACTGATACTGGACCCTACACAGTGTGGCTGTCGTAACTGCAGATCCTGCCCCTAAACATGTTTGACCCATTTGAAACAGTCATTAAGGTCATTGATGAGGGCAATGTGGTCCACACAGCGTAGCTGGACCGTGCATAGGCTTCTAGACAATACCCTACGAGTTCAGTATGGATATGTTCACCAGCTTAAATATATACCCCTATGTCAGTAGAGGGGTTGCAAACCAGACCAAGGACAGAACTGACATGGCCAGACATGCTGCATCCATGTCAGACTACAAAGCAGATATGAGTGGCATCCCACAAGGCTTGGTCCTGCCCCCCCCATTCTGTATATATGTCCTATAGGTATAGGCCAACATGGAAGGACTGTGACTGAACATGTATGCAGAGGAGTACAAACAGCCCACCATATCTGACCCCCAGCTGACACAAGCAACCCACAAAAGGGCCACCTACAAACAGACAACTGGAGCCATAGCCATGTCAGCAAGCTAATTGCAGAACTGTGTATAGACAACCACCATGGATATACAGTAAGTGCCCACAAATTACCACACAGGTGTTAACCCATTATGTACCTAACATGTAATGAGAGACCTGGGGACACAAGGTGATAGATATCCTGCACTGGACAAACATGTGGCTGTAGTGTTCGCAGAAACATACCATATACCCACCCAATCATGAAGGTTGTCAGATGTGGATAAGGGGAGGTCACTGTGGCTCTGCAGTCATCCTTCATCAGCGTCACAATTGACTACAATAGCCCCTGTGGGATATACCTCAGCAGACACCTCCATCAACTGTAAAGTCCACAACAGTACCCCACCAAGAGTAGCAAAGAGCATGAACAGATGCCATGTGTTGCCTGAGTAAACAAACTGCAGCCCCACACACTGCCATACTTCCCAGCTACAGGCAAGCTGTGCCTGATGTATGAAGCCATGTCCAACCTGGAATCAATGAACATGCTGCACCTTGTACAATCTGAATGGCAGTGAGCTATGCACATGAGAGACCTGAACCCCAGCACTGACATACATAGGACAAGCTGTACAGAATGATCCATAACACAGAAGGCACCCCACTCTTGAGTAAACTCCCGGTACAGGTTAGCCAGAGAGTCACCTATCGACACCCCTCAAGAGGAATCCCGATGAGTGGATGGGAGATGGTAGGTTAACCCTGGATATCACTGTTATGTCAGAGGTAGACGGAGGCACAGTATACTAACCATGACATATGTCATGGCAAACTCCAGTTACAATGTGTGTCGAAGGACAAACACACCCTGTGACTAGCATCAGAAATGGCCTAGGGAACATCGCTAGTGTTTGCCAATGTCCACCTATGTTGTGGAATACACTACCAATGTTGGACGAGCCTGGTGTAGGTAGTCCATATCTGAACATAATGCAACATGGTCATATGTGCACAACTGGCCCCTACACAGTCTGTTGTGCTCACTATGAAGATGTCAAGCAGTGATAGGACTAAAGCCCAAGATACTGTCCACCACAGTGAAAGTACTGAACCAGTACACTATACGGTACTACAGTGTTAGGTCATTATGAAAGGATGTTGACAACTGTCTGCAAAGTATCCCATGCAATCCCTGCAGGCACAGTATAATCCCTGTTGTGGCAGACACAAAGCAGTTGGCCAGTTAGTACACAACATGACACCCAACACACAACCATAAACGTGAGATATTGTTGAAGTTCACACACACCCAAATATGTGGTGGACTTCAGAGTGCAACATATGGAAAGCTCACACTGGGCATGCTCGCACACTTTGATAAATGAGGCATATGTCAGACAACATGCCATGGAAAGGCTGAACTGGGCATGCTCACACACTTAGGCCATATCTCCATTTAGCAGTTGGCCACACATATCTGGTATTTGTACGTGTCATTCCACGAACCAACCACAACACAGCAATCTGCCCAGTGCACACAGTAAATGACTACAGAGACATAAGTGATATAGTGGATCGCCATCATATGCAAACATCTTCCACAGATACACAAGTTGGTCATAGGAACAGGGAATGCTATGGCAATAAAGACCTGCAAACAGTAGAACAGCACAACAAATATTGTGCATCTGACAATTGAACATATGGGTGTAGAGGTCAATACTAGGCTTGTTGTCCTAGGGAATGACAGCTCAGCCAGAGTGTGCTTGGCATCTGCATCCCCAGTACAGTAGGCTACTGTGCCACTATAAAGAAGGTCACATAAGGCAACGTGTGTGGCTAGTGAGCTGTGCCTCTGTCAAGCAGGGGCACAGTGGAGATCCCAGGGTTTGAATGTGCTAAGCCACAGCCATGTTGTTGGTGTGTGCTGGAAGAGGGTTGCTGAGGATCTCTAACAGTAAGTGGCGGTCAATAACAGACTGAGGGGAGCCCTATCTGCATTGTCTGGAAAATTCCACTGTCAACACTGTGTTGTGATGATTATGTGGGAATGAAGTGTCGTGCTGGAACTGTTCACAGATGTCCTCCCTCTGTGGGCTACAGCTCTGCAATGTATTATCTCACTCTGTCTGTTGGACGGCTCATATATGGCTGGTGTACTCTTGACAGGTGCCTTGTTGTGGAGCAGTCATGGGTATATGTGGGATAGCATGATCAATGCAAACTGTACACATGCTCATAGAATGCAATTGTCAAGGATTATGCTGAGTGGCCAGTATAGTCCCCCAGCATGGGTCCTTTGAAGTCGTCCACCCCAGTCTTCACAAGTGTAGAATCTGCTTGTGTTAAATACAGTTTGTGTGCAGTGACAACCTTGCCTTGGGGTGGGGATGGGATATGGATGTCCAGGGAAAGGTGGGTATGGTCAGATATCAACAATGGTGGTCTACCTCTGGTGTGGAACAGTGAGTACCCATGTTGCAGATGGACAGGTGCAATATGTATTCCCCCATGTGGCTGTGGTGTGTGGTTCTGCCATAGCACATGGACCCACAAATTGTAGTGGCTGTAGGGTAAAGTGGTAGAGGCCTGAGTAGTTCTCACACACAATATGCCTGTACCTGATGTTAACAACTGGAATGGTGTATGTGAACACCTGCATATCCCGGCACTGTTCCCAGGGAAGCTAAGTGTGTGTCCTGGATGTGGGTGTGGTGTTCTGGACTGGTTGTGTTGTGTGTTACAGGTCCTGTGGTCACGAAGCATGGTATAGAACATAACCTGCCAGTGCGATGTGCATATCTGACCCTGACGTAGGTGGCTGCAAATGCATATATATGCTATCCCCCACCTGACAGGTAATACTAGATGTACATACCTCTGTAGAAATAAAGATGTCAGCATCCTATAAATACTGCAGGTGCAGACCAGATGCCCAGTAATTCGGTTAGTGCGCTCTGCTAATGCGTCTCCCTCAAGTGTCATAATATAGGTAGGTAGGAGTTCGAACCATGCAATTGCTCAGTGTGTGTGTGTGTGTGTGTGTGTGTGTGTGTGTGTGTGTGTGTGTGTGTGTGTGTGTGAGAGCGGGGTTGATGTGTGCAAGTCTGTGTGAGGAAGATGTCCCTTTTGGCAACTGTGAAAGCACTCTACAGGATGCACATTCCTCTATCTAAGCACGGATGATGTCAGCACCCTATAAGTACAGCAGGAGAAGAGAAATCTCCCCGTAATTTGAATAGCGCGCTCCGCTAATGCGTCTGTCACGAGTGTCATAACATAATTAAGTAGGGGTTTGAATCCTGCAACTGCCCAGTTTGTGTGGAGGGGGGGTTAGTGTCTGTGTGAAGGAGGTGTCCCTTTTGGCAACTGTGAAAGCACTCTACAGGATGCACATTCCCCTATCTAAGCACGGATGATGTCAGCACCCTATAAGTACAGCAGGAGAAGGGAAATCTCCCAGTAATTCAAATAGTGTGCTCTGCTAATGCATGTGTCATAACATAGTTAGGTAGGGGTTTAAATCCTGCAACTGCTCAGTGTGTGTGGAGGGGGGTTAGTGTGTGTGCAAGTCTGTGTGAGGGAGATGTCCCTTTTGGCAACTGTGAAAGCACTCTACAGGATGCATATTCCCCTATCTAAGCACGGATGATGTCAGCACCCTATAAGTACAGCAGGAGAAGGGAAACCTCCTAGTAATTTGAATAGCGCGCTCTGCTAATGCATCTGTCATGAATGTCATAACATAGTTAGGTAGGGGTTTAAATCCTGCAACTGCCCGGTGTGTGTGGAGAGGGGTTAGTGTGTGTGCAAGTCTGTGTGAGGGAGATGTCCCTTTTGGCAACTGTGAAAGCACTCTACAGGATGCACATTCCCCTATCTAAGCACGGATGATGTCAGCACCCTATAACTACAGCAGGAGAAGGGAAATCTCCCAGTAATTCAAATAGTGTGCTCTGCTAATGCATGTGTCATAACATAGTTAGGTAGGGGTTTGAATCCTGCAACTGCCCAGTGTGTGTGGAGGGGGGTTAGTGTGTGTGCAAGTCTGTGTGAGGGAGATGTCCCTTTTGGGAACTGTGAAAGCACTCTACAGGATGCATATTCCCCTATCTAAGCACGGATGATGTCAGCACCCTATAAGTACAGTAGGAGAAGGGAAACCTCCCAGTAATTCGAATAGCGCGCTCTGCTAATGCATCTATCACGAATGTCATAACATAGTGAGGTAGGGGTTTGAATCCTGCAACTGCCCAGTGTGTGTAGAGGGGGGTTAGTGTGTGTGCACGTTTGTGTGAGGGAGGTGTCCCTTTTGGCAACTGTGAAAGCACTCTACAGGATGCACATTCCCCTATCTAAGCACGGATGATGTCAGCACCCTATAAGTACAGCAGGAGAAGGGATACTTCCCAGAAATTCGAATAGCATGCTCCGCTAATGCGTCTGTCATGAGTGTCATAACATAGTTAGGTAGGGGTTTGAATCCTGCAACTGCCTAGTGTGTGTGGAGGGGGGTTAGTGTGTGTGCAGGTCTGTGTGAGGGAGATGTCCCTTTTGGCAACTGTGAAAGCACTCTACAGGATGCACATTCCCCTATCTAAGCACGGATGATGTCAGCACCCTATAAGTACAGCAGGAGAAGGGAAACTTCCCAGTAATTTGAATAGCGCTCTCTGCTAATGCGTCTCTCTCTCAAGTGTCATTATATAGTTAGGTAGGAGTTTGAAACCTGCAAATGGCGAGTGTGTGTGTTTGGATGTGGGGAGTTTGTGTGTGTGCAATTCTGTATGAAAAACATGTGCTTGTTTGCAATCAGGAGATCACACTACATGATGCACATTACCCTTTCCAAACAGTGATAATGTCAGCACCCTATACATACAGCTGGAGAAGCGACGCCTACCAGTAATCTGAATAGCGCAGTCTGCTACAATGTCGCTCTCAAGTGTCATAACATAGTTAGGTAGGGGTTTGAAACCTGCAAATGGCAAGTGTGTGTGTGTTTGGATGTGGGGAGTTTGTGTGTGTGCAATTCTGTATGAAAAATGTGTTAGTTTTGGCAATCAGGAGATCACACTACCTGATGCACATTACCCTTTCAAAACACTGATGATGTCAGCACCCTATAAGTACAGCCAGAGAAGAGAAACCTCCTAGTAATCCGAATAGTGCGCTTCGCTAATGCATCTCTCTCATGTGTCGTGACTTAGTTAGGTAGGGGTATGAATCCTGCAAATGGCAAGTGTGTGTGGGGGAAGTAGGGGGTGTGTGTAACTGCAAGTGTGAGAGAACAGATCCGTTTGGCAAATACTACAATACACCAAATGCTGCATATTCCCCCAGTGAACACAGAGGATGTCACCACACTATCAGCACAGCAAAAACAGGGCTAGTTAGCCAGTAATGCCAATAGTGGACTCTGCTACTGGGTCTATTACCATTGTCAGAGTACAGATAGGTATGTTTTGGTAACCCACAACTGCCACATGTGGTTGTGTCACACATTATGACCTTGTGTGGGTCTTTGTGCATAACAATGCATGCCATTGCCTAAACCAGCAATGGCAATGCACACATGATGTATGTGTGTGACACATACACATAAATACCTGTGACCTGCAGTAGTTACCATGTCTGACACATGCCTCAAGTGGATAAATGGTATTTGCAATGCATAACAACATGACTGTGTCTTACTGTGCAGGGGCCGCACGTGGTATGTGTCCATACAGTATGGGTGTATATGGTAAAATACCTACAGCAGGGGATACACATCTGGTCTGGGCCATATAGTCTACATATAGTCGATGTACAGGTGCTGCATGTTCCCACCTGTTGTGGGAGTGGTAACATGTCATTCCACTGCAATTCAGTGACCACATGCTGGGAACCCTTCAACTAGTGTGTTGTAGCTACAGTAATGCTCACGCACAATGTTTAGCTGGATGCAGTCCAGCCATATAAAGACAGTTCTTGAGACTGTCATATTGCCAGTGTTGTTATGGAGGATAGGTGGGTTTCCTGTGTATGGGAGGGTTGTGTGTGCCAGGCTATGAACCAGACGGCAGTCCAACACACTGTTAGCTGCACATGAATAGGCCCTGATGCTTTGTGCTGTGCCAACAACCTGGAGGTGTGTGTATCTGTGGTGCCTTGGGATACCACCCCCTTGTCCATGTGTGTTACATGTGTAGGGGACGACAGGCATGGTATGAGGTATAACCTGGCAGTGATGGGTTGCACTTCTGAGCAATGAATCAGGACTCTGGTACTGCACAGACATTGCAGTTCACATTGCTGAGGGCAGTGTCCAGTGCATGCATCTTGCGGTTTACACTGCTGGTGTTGTGTAGCATCACTGTTAGTGTCCTATCCTGTGTGATACCCATGGAGGTGGCTATGTAATCTGTGTCCTGCAGCATAAGGCAGTATGTGTGTATCAAGGGGCTTCGCCAATATACATTGGGCCATGGGTGTCACGTGCAAGCTGCCCCTCGCACATCATTGTGGCTTCCCTAGCATGTAAGCACACGTTGACAGCCAGTGGATACCCTATGAATGACATTGGAGACTGAGCAGAATGTAGACATAGAACACCCTTCCTACAAATAGTGGTAGCATACCTGGTCAGGGTATGATGGCAACCAAGATCAGGCTCATACTGGCCTGTGCCACATGCTGAGAGATCCCTTCTATATTCCCTATCATGTAGTCCAGGGAGGTATGTCTCAGGTCATCCATAGTTGCATGGTCAATGACTGAGTCATATGTGTCCATGCCTCTGACTGACCTGTATGCATGTGTTTTGTGGTGGACCATAGTGCCCCAGAGGCATATCACTGTGACCTTCACCATGTACAACCTGTTGAGCGGGACCCCACTGCAGCGGCCAAGAGAGGTACCTGACACATCTGTAGCAGGTGTGTTGTGTAGCCCTACAGGCTGTGAGTGTGTGGCACACGGGATGTGTGTGCCATGTGTGGCATGTGCTCTGTTCCGACATAACATATGCCTGTGTGCCAGCTGCGGAGGTGTGTGATGCTCAGGCATGAAGCTATTCTGAGTCTCCAAGTATGCACCAGTGTGTTCAGCTTGCTGTCAGTGCGTGTCTATGTCTGACTGGAACTGTAGTCACTGTAGTATGACATGCCACCTGACAGGGTATGGCATTACTGGATTCAGAATGCTCAGTCCCCAGATTGGCTATGTGGTGGCATCCCACACATGTGTTGTACGTTCCTGGCCAAGGGTGATGGTTGACTGCATACATGTGGCAGCTGTGACATTGCCACATGACTCACATAAACCACAACTGGACCATAGAGGTGATTCACAGGTTACCTTTGCACATGCTACCCTAGTAGTGTGATTGCCATGGTGAGTACCAACACATAGGGCCAATGGGGAACAACATACTGAAGGTGTGTATGTGTGGGTGTACTGCTACTGTTTCATAGCACTGGCATATATGACTGCACATGTGGGTAAATGCCAGGTAAGACATGTGCAATGTGTCACAGGCAACGTACATGCGAACAGGACAGACAGTGATGTTCTGTCATGTGTAAACTTGACATACATATCATACGCTATGCAGATGTCACTAGGAGTCCACAGAAGCACTGTAACTCTGCATTGCAGGTGGAAGCAGTGTTCCAGGGAACCCCAAGTGAACATGCATGCAAACAAAGCTACAGTAAGCAGGGCTGGAAGTAGTCCATTGTACAACAAAGAAGGGGTAACACTAACAGTAGGTAACAGTGCAAATATGTAGGCACTATCAACATGTACCCAGGAATGCACAGCGCAGATGCCCATGGTAGAACTGATATTATGTCATAGTTAATTGTGATTTGGATTACATTGGTACTGCACACATATCAACATGCGCAAACATCCACATTGCATAGTCGCTGTGGGCAACTTGCCACCATTACTGTACATGTCCATCATTGCGTATCACTACTTGCATTAGCTTCCCCCCTGTGCTACCCATGTATGTGGCTATCTGTTGACATCCTTACCACCGGTATGCAATAATGTGCAGCTGTTACACTTTGGTACGTACTATGGGTGCAGATAACAATTCAGGACAGTCATACGGTTACTGCATCAGGCATGCTGGGATATACACACAGTCATATCAGCACACTGTACTGTTACCAACATGATACTACTAATACACTTCTATGTAGTCACCCTGTGCATCAGCAACATGTTTACCTGTTCCTGCACTGATGTTGGAGACTGCAGGAGGTGGCACAGTTTCATCATATGCACAGGGTGTGAATTAGGTATGCCTGAGTCTGCCACTGATACCACCAAATGACATGTGTGTGTATGTGTGTTGGTGAGGGACAGCAGTACAGGGTGGGGCACTGTTGGTGCAGTGTATGTGTGTATGTGGTAGCCCTAGGTTTTAACATTTTGTATGTGTGTATGCACGCACACAGTTCCACCTCATGGCTGCCATATACAGGGGTTTGTGAACAGCCACAGACTGCACCTGGCAGGTCATACAGATCAGTGTCTGAGGGCATGGACACGGTACCTGTGCCTGGCAGGGGTGCTACGGACCGTATCCGGTACTAAGCCAGACTGGGTACTGTCATCAGAAGCGGGAGTGTGTTGACTGGACACAGGTCCCTGTTGGGACTGTCCATAGCGACGTGCACATGGTCTCCTGGGGCGTTCCGATGACAGCACAGACCCAGCATTGCTGGGGCTGCTGCTGGCACTATGGGGGCATGCGCGGGCCTGTTGTCGTCCGTGCCGACTGCCAACTGCTGCTGTTGCTGGCATACGGCCACATCGACGCCTCAACCGTGCACCATTGCCCTGGCTCATGGACATTTGGTTGTGGAACTGCTGTAATATGTCCCCACAACGTCTGTCTATGACATCGGTGAAATTACGGATAGCATCCGCGATGTCACGCATACTGTCAGTCATGGCTGTGCGACATGCTCTCAGCTCCCTCAGACCCTGTCTGGTGTACCTTTCCATATGCGACTGTGCCTGTATGACAGCCCGAAACATAGCTGAGGTTGACAGACCTCTTTGGGCATGTCTGCCAGAGGCAGTATGCCCACGGATGCTCCCACGAGAACCCATGGGCAACTGTCTATGTGGTACCATCGCAGGACCCTGCCCATGGCTGCTGTGTGGGGAAGCATGTGCCACAGATACCACATTACCCTGGTCAATGCCCACTGTATCCTGTCCATCACCTAGGGACAATGGTGACAAAGGCTGTACTGGCAGGATGACTGTGCGCAATGATGGGGTTGACAGCTGTGTACTGTCAATTGGCTGACCAATGGCAGACCCTGACACACCTTCCTGTGTCATTACACAGATATCATCATTACCAGTACCTGTGGCACCAGATTCAGGTTCCCTGCTACAGGACACCAGAGCAGCACCAGAACCTGTGGGAGGAAGAGAGGAAACACAGTTTAGAGTGTCCACACAATGTTACCAGTGATGCACTTATGCACACATGCACACATGCACACGTGGACACATGCACACATGCACACATGCACACATGCATACATGGACACAGGCACACATGCACACATGCACACATGCACACGTGGACACTTGTACACATGCACACGCACATGGACACATGCACACATGCACACGTGGGCACAGGCACACATGCACACATGCACACGTGGACACAGGCACACATGCACACATGCACACGTGGACACAGGCACACCTGCACACATGCACACCCTGCAGTATACACACAGAGCACTACTGAGTTACACTAGTATTACTAGCACTATCAGGACTATTATAGGTATTGTTAAACACACTCACCAGCATGGATGGCCTGCCTTGCTGTAACACCAGAGGGACCTGCAGAAATGAGGAGATTAATGTCAGTGGGCACAACTGTGCCATTGATACTGCATATGATACAGTGCAGTAGTACATCAGTTGTCTTTCACACGTCAGCTGCTGATATTGCCAATATCACACCTGCACAATTACATACTATGTTCACAGCTACATACCATGGACACACCTTACAGATGCATAAACTAACCATGTACAGAACAGTCAAGTGTACATATGGCATATTACCTGCATGCTTCATGTCGTGCTGCTGTGTGGATCCAGCCTCCATCATGATGCAGGTGTATTGCTGTTGCTGTTCCGGGGCTGGAGCCACAAAACTTAGGAGTATCCCCTCCAGTCTGGTGAGGTGGGGATGTGTGGCCACCCCACCTCCTGTGGCAACCTGTTGCCTGTGGATATCCGACGCATGCTGACGGACATTTCTGATTAAATCACAGTGGTGATGTCGTACCTGCTCATATGTCCTATTATGCGTGCCAATGTCATTTACCCTACGGACAAGGTCTTGCCACAGTGCAGCCCTCTCCTGCTGATTCTGGCTGGTGCAGGAAAAAAGTATGTCATAATCCCACACCAGGCTCTGGTGTATATCGTCATCTTCTGCTGCAGAGTAGGCGGGATTACGCTGATGCACCATCTCCCTGGAAGAGAACACAAACAGGATATCAGCAGACTATGTCAGCAATATATGGCACACATACTATACATGATACTCAAGTGTAGTGATATACTACTACTCCCATATGTTGCATGTGTGTGTCTCGTGGTGGATACAAAAGTACATGGCCAGTTATCAGTGCTCAGCCAACACCTGTGCAACAATACCTGCCACATTCCATACAGCATAGTAGCATGCCCCATCGGTCAGCACACTGCGACAGGTCCAATGCACAACCTCACTCTGGGGGTTCATACCAAGGTACTGTATGTGGAACGCCATCCACTAGTGTGATCTGGACACAAGTTACTCGGCCTGGATATACATATCCCACCACCACCACCAGCACAGTAGACTACTTTGATATGTATGTGATTAGACAGTTATTCACTTGTTAGGACTGAGATGGTATCCATGCAGCCCACTGGGCCAGTGGAAGCCACAACCCACACTGCTGACCCCTTTGCGAATGCTTACCATGGACATCCCACAGATTGCATGGAACTTGCACACACATTTCTAACCCAGACCCTATGCACAAAGGTTAGGCATCCTGTCCGTTGGACCCCAGCCAGAGGCAGATTGTATAACAATAGCAGGAGGCTACTGCAGGACAGAGCAGATTCACATTAAGGGAAGGCATCTGTGGTCAGCACTGGTAATACGCTACGGTCTCTCATAACAATGGCCACGGCCTACTCTGGGAGGGAAATGGCCACAAACACTATAGATAACCACAAGGCCTTCTTCAGTTATGTTACACATATGGACCAAATGCCTCAGATATGCTCTGAGTTAATACCCACCTACTTAACATTCACCAAACACACAGATATTGGCAACATTCTTGCAGACAGGTTCGGTGCACGTATCCCCCCTCCATCTCCCCCACAAGTAGAAATACTTATCACAGCTGAATGTAACCTTCCTATCATCTCACATGTCCAGGTGAGGGCCGCCCTCAGCAAAGCAGAACACACAACATCACTGTGACCTGATGGTATCCCTGGATGTGTGCTACGTGCACTCCAAGAGGACATACAACCGCATATAAGACTGATATTTAATCTTGGCCGTACTACAGGATATGTACCTGAACACTGGCATAGCAACAGTGGTCCCACACCACTAAGGAGGCACCTCTATTGACCCTGGGAACTACCGCATCGTAAGCATTATAAGCATAACCGGCCTGGTCTGCTAAGCTATGGAATTATTCAGTATGGGACGCATATACAGCGATATTAGGTACCTGCAGACACTTGTTCCCGGCCAGTTTGCCTTTGTGATGGGCTGATCCTGCCTTTTGAACCTGGTTGACCTTTCAAAACAGTCACTACAGCCATTGATGAGGGCAATGCACAGACAACTGCTGCCAGGATCATGGCCTAACACTGATTGACATGTAATGTATAGTCATCCCCTTTTGGTGGAACTACGTGCACACAACATATCACATGGACATACCTATAGATACAGACTTATGACACATTTGGAGGGTTCACAGTATGCAGACTATTAACCTGCTACTTTAAATTACCTGTGTTTGTCGCAGCTGGTTGCATTACCACTACTTCTGCTTCCTGCTGCTGCTGGCACGGCTTGCTACTGTCACTGCTGACAACTTAGACTCAGTGTGTAGCGTGTGTTTTCTTTTTTTTCTCTCACTCTCTGTCTCTGTCTCTGTCTGTCTCTCTCCCTCTGTCTACCTCCAGACAGTGCAATGAATGTATTGCATGTGTGGAGTGTTAGTACAGGATGCTTTTGTAGGTATCTGCATAGGACCATGTGATGGCCTCTGCGCCAATTGTAAGCCAGCATTTGCTAATTGCATGCAGCCAGTTGTGTACTGATTGCAGTTCTCACTGGGATTTCAGGACAGTGCTATAAAAGGGTATGTGAGATTGGCATTGCCCTTTCAGATTGTAAGGGCGGGGACCATGCTGGTATGCTGTGGACACTGTTCTGTGAGTGTAAAGGTTAGTATCTCTCTCATGATTCAGGCTGTGTTGTAGATTCACATTTCTCCATTCCTCTCTCCTGTTCCCTGTAGTAAGTGTGTATGCACAATGACACCTACAACTATATATATATATATATATATATATATATATATATATATGTATATATATATATATATATATATATATATATATATATATGTAAATATACATACATTTATATATGTACATTAACTGACATTATTACCTACTAGATACAAACTAGCATGGCTGTTTCTGTTCACACACTACTATTATGGAAATCCACTAGTTTTGACAGTAATTCTAAATGACATGCTTTGTGTACTACACATCCTATATTCCCTTTACATTCATTGCTACTATTACATGATATATTTATTTTAGCACAATGTTCTTGTATAAGAGTCATGGCTTAGTGGTAGGTCATGCAGACTACTGTTTCCTGGGTTCGGGACTGACAGTGGGATTTTATTTTGCTTTTGAACTGACTACAGGACCTGTCAATCAGAGTGACTAAGGCACTTTTAAGCAGTTGTAACCGCGTTAGTGCTGGTTTGCGCAGAGCTCACGCATGCGCACTGGCGTTCAGCTCCGCGCACACCCGCTTACAACCGCTTAACAGTGCTTACTCTGGCGCACACCCGCGCTATTTTCTTTGAAAGAAATGAAAATGGGGAGACAGGAAAGTGGTGAAAAAGGGGTCACAAAGAGGGTAAGACAGTAGGGAAACAAGCTTGGGATTTGCAGGAGGGATGTAGGTAAGGCCCATAGCTGCCCATTTTTTCATCAGCAACAGCTGTGCATATGTATCTAATTTGGTGTGACATTTGAAACCTTCCACCCCTGAGAGAAGTGTCAGGACAACAATAATACTTGTTGTACAGCCAATTGTAATTGATAGTTTCCATGTCCAGCAGACATATGTGCGGAATGGGCAGCTATGTATGGGGCGTAATTTTTTTGTGAGTACAGAGTGCCCTTTTTTTTTTTTCAGGTGAGAGTGGTATGTCAGGTGAAGGAAGTCAGTATAGCTGGGGAGGTAGGTTGGGTAGGTCAACAGACAAGACAAACAAGACGCATACAGGGGTGGCGTATGACATGTGTGGGGGGGTTACACAATTGATGGGGATGGAGGTTTGGATATCCAGAGCCCATGAGCCCACAGATGGCAACAGTGGAACTGATATCCCCACCCATGGGCAGTTGCCACTGTTCCTTCACTGCCCAGGATGGGGCTGTGCTGGGGCTGTGTAGGCCAGGCAACAGGCATGCCTGTAAGTTGTGCCACCTGTGCCTCAAGCTGGCGTAGGGGCCGAAGAACAGAGTCCTGGATCTCCCTAAGCACCACAGTCCGGACGCTACGGAGGGTGAGTGGTGGTTCTCCTCCGGCCACACTTGCAGAGGGGGGATGAGCCCCATCCCCTGCAGCGCTTCCACCCGCAGGTGGCACAGGGCCACTGGAGGAGGGTCCAGACTGGGCACTAGTACCAGGTGCACTCGCCAGCTGAGGTGGGAGGGAAAGAATTCGCTTGGCCGCTTCTATTACTTTGCTGTTTTCGGCACTGTAGTGCGATCTCGGAGTTTGTATATTTAAGTAGGGGGCGTGGGGGTGAAGCCCCCCACATTATGTATTATTTCAATTTTTTTCTTCTTTTTTTTTTCCCTTGGAAAAAAAATCACTGTTCTGAGATTTTGAGATTGTAAGCTTTCGCTTACATGGGGTCGATTATTCATCATTCTCTTTTTTAAGTGTTCGATGATATAATATAGACCCGGGTTGTGAGTAGTGGTAGAGAGGGTTAAGAGGGCACCAAGTAGGAGAGTGTGATTAAAGGTTTGTCTATTCTCAGTGAAACCTGATTGATCTGTAGAGATAATGGTAGGGACAATTGGTTTAATTCTGTTAGCTAGGATAGATGCGTAGATCTTCATGTCGAGGTTAATAAGGGTGATGGGCCTATAATGCCAAGGATTTTTAAGATCCAAATTGGATTTAGAGATAATTTCAGAGGCATTTAAGTGTAAATCTTTTATTCCATTGTGAGTAATATAAGTAAATAGATGGAGAAGGAAGATAGATATTTTTTTACTAAAAGCTTTGCAGAATTCTGCGGTTAAGTCATCAGGACCTGGTGCTTTATTGGGCTTAAACTTGTTGACTATTTCTTGTTGGGTAATTGGGGATAATAGAACTGTTTGTTGTTCAAGGTTAAGTTTAGGGAAAGTAAGTTGGTTCAAAAAAGTTTCTATATCCGATTTATTTGAATGAAGGTCAAGGAAACTATATGAACCACTATAGATTTGTTCAAAAATATCACTGATATCTTGTTTTTTATGGTAGCTCTTCCCTTGGTAAAATATTTCTGTTATGCTTGGAAAGCGAGGAATTTTGAGGGCAGGTGGGACCACTCTGAGTAGTTTGTTAGAGTTGTTATTTCATGAAAAGATGCATTTTTATTATGGAGTTCCAGGAGCTTTTTCTGTAGATGTATTAATAGTTTTTCAGATACAGGGTTGAAGGTTGATTGGAGTTGGGTCTCAAGCTTATTAATTTTATTTTTGATAGAAGATTCTTGGGAGAGATACTTTTTTTGTAATAAGATGCTTTATAGATGAGAGTGCCTCTGACCATGGATTTAATGTAGGCCCAATAGATGTCAAAGGGTAGTTGGTTATGTTCGATAGAGATCAAAGCTTGGTCGAGGGTACATTTGGCTTCCTGTATAATCTTGTTGTTGTTTAGTAAATTTGAGTTAAATGCCCAGTTATGGCCTCTATTTTAATACTTAGATCTTTAGACCAGTCAATAGTTAGAGTAATCTTGGCGAGATCTGAGGAGAATCTGGGTTCAGTATGAAATAGAATGTTGAAATTGAGAAGGATATTGGAAACAAGGAAAAAATCCAACCTGGACCACATCTTGTGGCAGTGTGAGTAAAAAGTGAATTTATTATTGGGGTATTATTGGACTGAGAGGTATAGGTATCAAATAAATACAAGTAATTTCTGAGTTCCATTATGGCTAAAGAGGCGTGGTTGTTATGTTTGGTTTTAGTTTTTGCTCTGTCACCTAGTGGATCTTGAATAGAATTCCAGTCTCCACCTAGAATATAGTAGTAGTAGTTAGGAAAGGAAGAGAGGATTTTGTAAATAGACATGATAAATGAATGTTGTTTGGCACAGTGGGCATATAGGTTTAATAACAGAATAGGTTTGTCTAGGTGTGGACGGCAGAATATTATATAGCACCATCTGACATCAGTGTCTGAGTCATAGCTTTTGACTTCCTGGGGGAAGTTCTCTTTCGCTATGATAGCTACCCCTGAGCTGTTCATATGTTTTGCCAGCGGCTAAGATAGACTTAATCCATTTTTTTCTTAAGCGCAGAATTCCATTGTTCTGCTAATAAATGTGTTTCCTGCACTAGAGTTATGTTGGCTTTAGATTTAACGATCAAGTGGAGAAATAATTTTCTTTTCTATCTGAATCCCCTTAATATTCCATGAATCAGTTGTCCACATAGAAATTATTTGTTTTTAGTTAACTTGATAGGGATAAAAGTGAGAAATATGACAGGAGATAACTTGATTTGCAGGAACATAGGTATGAGTCTCTTCCTGCAGTTACCTTGTTCCTGATCACAAACCTATGTAGCCCAGAAGAGAGAGGAAATGTAAGTGATAGAGATCTAACTTTATTTGATATATATATATATATATATATATATATATCTATATATATATGGGTCTACCTGAGATGGTCGACAAGCCATTTGATCAACTTTCATTTGGTCGACAATTCATTTGGTCGACAGGCAGATTTACCCCCCTCCCCAATGTTGTGCGACCCTGGAGTTGCTATATATAGTTAGGGGGGGTGTGGGGGACACAGCCCCCCACATTGGGGGGTGTGGGGGGTGAAGCCCCCGACATAAAACTGCTTGTCGACCAAATGAACTGTCGACCAAATGAAAGTCGATCATATGGCCTGTCGACCATGTGATAGGGATCCATATATATATATATATATATATATATATATATATATATATATATATATATATATATATATAGATAGATAAGGTTAGTGAGTGTGTTATCTCTTAACATTGTAATTCTAATAGCATGTAATTCTGAAGTTAAAATATAATACTTACAGAGTATAGGTATCATAACTTCCTAATATGTCAACTGCAAATTCTCAAGCCCTTAGTAAGTTGGGGGGGGGTAAGGTAGAGAATAGGAACTGGGGCGTGAGTTTGGTGGGTCACACTTAAGATGTAATTAAGTAATTAAGTACGGTATATGAACTGTCATGACCTGTGGTAAACTGTTGTTGTTGTGTCTTGCGGCTTTTTCCTTGTTAGGGGTCGCCACAGAGGAACTCCGGTCCGCTAATGATTGGCAGTAGATTTTTACATGCCAAGTTGCCAGCCCTGATGCACAACCTTCAACAAAGGTACTTCCATTTACGCATGTCTCCACACAGAAGACGCTCTAGCTAAAAATCGAACGGGACAACGTCTTACTGTGAGGTGACAATGCTACCGCAGCACCACCACCGCAGTATGAAATTAATTTAAATATAATCTTCTATTCCATTTCGTGGAGTCAGTTCTCCATGGATAAGCAAGATAAACAGTGTAATAAAACCATAAATTTTTAAAATGAGATTAAACTAAGAAATAGGAATAAATGTTAACATTTCACAACTGATAATACTTGATGGATTATACAGAGACATACTGTAAACATTTCACATGTACAGCAGATAATTGTTTTCTTTATAGACTGGTTCTGTTGGGAGGTGGTTGATTAGTTTTATATGTTGAGTCTGTCAATGGCCTCCCAACCAGGTAATGATGGTAAGCACAGACATGTGGCAGTTGTACTGCCAGCATCAATTCACTGCAAGGAGGGTCCAAGGCGACCACCCACATGTGGGACAGGCAGGTAACTCCCCCGTACTGATTTGCATCATATGTTTAGTCATTGTTTTCCCTATTGGATAATGAATAAGTAACGACTGATATTTAATACTTTTAATTTGTCAGTGATTTCCTTATGTGGAATACATATCCAGCATTTAGCAGAGTTGCTTTCTTCTCTAATTTTGCATTACAGTTTTGCATGTATGTATGTATGTATGTGTTTATTTATACAGGTTGCCACTGAGGATGTCTACAAAGACACAATGGTGATGAAAATGCATTGTTCAGTACTTGTAGTACCTTTGTTGGGAGTTGAAGTCCAGTGAGTTAAAGCACTAGATGATTTCACAGGCTGACAGGCACTAAATTCCTGGTCAATCAAACAAGCCCCTTAGCCACTGATTTGAATGTCAAAATAATTTTGTCTTAATACTGAGGTACTGTATAATGTGAAAGGATTTTTCTTGTCAGATAATTTTTTAATCCATTCTTACTATAATGTCCATGATCGATCCTTACCCTGTTGAATATCCTAGAGGTGAGAGCCTTCTTAGTTTCTTCACTCCAATTTAAACAAAGGTCATATTGTAATTTCCCTTAATCCTTTGTAAACTAGACGAGACATCCCTTATTTAACTGCAGTCAGATATGAGACTTAGACAAACTTAAAGTCCGGTGAGACATATCTGTTTTATATACAGTGCAGGCAACAATTACTTGGATGTTTTTCAGCTTGCTGAATCACAATGCCTTTCTTTCAGGTTTTAAAATCTAACTTGTTTTAGTTTTAACTACAGGCATTTTATTGTTATGGAGTACATCCACTGCTGTGGTGTGGTGACTGTATATCTAATGTATTTTGGACAGTAGGGGGTACTAGTAATAAATAACATGTATGACATCCTAGTTTTGCTGAATTTATGTGTTTTGAGGTACAGGTAATGTTTTGTGGTTGTGGTCTCCAGTCCTAGATAGGATGCAGTAAAAAATAAAAATGACATTATATTGTTATTTTGGCCAGAGAATCCAAGACTTCTTTGCAGATCATGAACACGCAGCATCAGAAGATCTCATAAACAGTACAGTACAGATTCCTTAGCCTTTTAGGAAACCTGCATCTCTTAAAATGGGAAAAAAACTCAAACTACAAAGTTGAGTTTTGTGGTTTTCAGAACAGTATTTAAAGAATGGTTGTTCAGTGCTTTCCTCTGATCCCCTACATGCTCGCCTTTGTACTTTATCTTTACATTCATTTTGCAGAAAAAAAAAACTGTGGTCACTGAAGTGTCTTAAGCAATATGAGATATTTATAGCTTAGAGACAGAGATTGCAGCCAAGCACTGAGTTTGATTAAGTGTTAAAGCAACTGCATGGGAAGAGAGTTGTAAGTTAAAAATAAAGGAATTGAATTTGGATTTAGTGAACTGCTAAGCATGGCCACACACTTGTCTGTACTGTGACAAATATCAGAAATAATTGGAGGTGGTTATGGTCTTGGCAGTAGAGAAAACTCTTTATCCGGTCATCTCTGGCAATACTGCAGCCATATACCCATCTTCATCATTTACACTTCCCTTCAGTGTTCCTCCCAAGGGTGTAGGTTCTGCGTCTGGACTTTTATTGAAATCTTAGTTTTTGGACAGACATTGAAGTTATTGCACTATGGCCATTTAATAAAAAAATCACAATTAGTCAAAAGATGTTGGAGCAGAGGTTTTGTCTCGGCTTAAAATACAACAACCTCTAAAGCATTATGCATACGCAGGCTGAAATGCCCTTTGCAACAGAGAACTGGGAGGCTCTATAATGAGTCACTTGCTTTACTTTCTTTTGGTTCACCCTTTAATAAAATGGCATTTGATTTACTGACCTTGACTGAGTTTTTATGATGCAAAATCTTTGAGGAGAAACTAACCTCAGTAGTTAAATGAAAAAAAAAAAAGGTTGACTGAAAGGAGTAGAATGTTGTGATTGTAGCAACATCTGTTTTGCACTTTGGAACTGTGTTGGTAGTTTCTACAGTACATAAATAAGAACATACTCACACATGTTCAAATATACTTTCTTAAACCTACATGACACACTTTCCTGAGCCACATCAGCTTTCCAAGCCTAAAATAGTTTCTGCTATAAAGACTATATTGATATTTGCCTTCTGAATTCGGAGACATTCCAGTATGGAAAAAGACTACCATCAGCTGGTTTTGCTGTTTTTTCATTGTGAATATCCAGTTCCTGGAATGTAGCTGGTCATCACATAAATGATGCAGGAAGAAATATGATTTCAGCTTACAAGAAAGATGCCTTTGACTTTTATTTCCTCATGCACTAGTCCTGGGAGGTGCAGGGGCAATATGAATGATCAGTATATACACCACACTTCTGTCCATACAGGTGTGGGATGCACTACTTGCCACACCTTGGCTGCACAACTGCCACTACCGATTGGATCCTAATGACTTTTCCCTGACCACCAAGTGCAGAACTAATGAGTGAAACCTTAAATATCTGGTCAGCAAACCATAATGGTACCCGGGCTCACTTGCTGATCAATAATAATTCTTAGTACCTAGCAAAGGACTTACTAGCTTTATCACTGACTGCTTCACATTTTCAAGTTGCATAACCCTTTCTTTCTTTGAAAACCAGACATTTTTCATCTACACTTTTTTTGTGGAAGGAATTGAAAATACTTAATAGCAAATCAGAAGACCTAATAAGCCAGCATTTCTTAGGTGTTTAGAAATGTTTGCAAAAGTGTTAAAATAGAAAATGATGCACAATTCATATAAAAAGATTCTGGCTTGCACTAAGGCCCTAAAGAGAGCCGAGTTCATGCTGTGCAGCTGTACAGTTTGCACTGCACTTTCTGTAGTGTGTAACATCCATTATATTTTCAGTGGCACAAGGCCAAGAATAGCATATTTAATTTTGAGACCTTCCAGAACTAGGCAAGCATTACTTGCTATACCTAGACATTAATACAAAACAACATTTGAACACCAGTGTCTGGAAAACTGACTCAACGTAAATAAAAGCGATTGACTGTTAATCTACATGTAGTCATTACCTGCCCATTATGGACACTGAGAGGGTAGGACTGTATCCGTTGCTGCTAAAGGGATGATGGTGCTGCATGCCTTCATGTTAGAGGAAGGCAGCAAATAGTGGTAATGTGCAATCATTTGTCCAGTGTTGAATACACAGTAAGATTATTTCTACTTTTTTCTTTTCCCTCATTTAAGCTGATGACTTAGAAAATTAAAACATTTTCCTTTGGCTCATCTTTTCTTTTCTCTTTTTGTATTTTGTCTCTACATAAAATCTTCAGCAAAGTCTTTATATGTTAGAGGCCGTAAGGAAACCTTTATTGAAAGCATTTATTCAACTTAATTGTCTTATTCGCATGTTAGTTCCCTGGAGCTAGCAAAGCCCAAAGGTATGCTGTTCTCAGCTGTGCTCTCCTGTCCAAAGAGGTCTGCATCGGCAGTGTAGAACATCCTCCCTCTCCCTGATCTTTGACACTTACTTTTCCTAAATCATACAAGTGTTCCTATACTTTTACTATTTCATCGGTCTTCTTCCAAAGGTTTCCCTTTGTTTTTGAGTTTTAAATTCTCCCAACATGATGAATATTGCTACAGTATTAGTCTTTCTTAGAAAGTAACTGATGGTGATTTTCCTTTGTTATTGAATAAGGAGTTGTTGACTGAATCACCGTGTTGACTAATATTGCCAAAATGGGCATGTGTAGTTACCAATGATAAGTGGGTTGAGGACTTAGCCTACTCTGACCTATGTCAGGGATCCTTGCTAACAGTGGGAGGGGTATATGTGCTCCTATTGGCCAGTGTGTGCCCACCACAAAGCCCATCAGCCCTGGGTCAATAAGTCACTGTCTGGCCAGTGTCTAGTTGCCCAGCCTGGGTTACCTGGGAATGCTCTGTTGAGCGAAAGCTGGACGTAAAACCAACCAACCTGCCAACCACAAACTGAGAATTGCTATGCTTAATGTAGGTTCACTGACAGGATGCAGCTTGGAAGTGGATGACACAATGATATGGAAAAGGGTGGACATCCTATGTATCCAAAAGATGAGATGGAAAGGCAGTGGAGCTAAGCCACTTGGCTTGGGATCCAGACTCTACTACTCAGGAGGGGGACAGGCTAGAAATGGTGTAGGAATTGTGGTGAGAGACAGGCTTCAGAAGGCATTGAGGGATATCATCAGAATTAATGACAAACTGTGTCAATCAGACTCCATGTAATGATAGGGCAGTATTCATAATCTCAGCCTATGCCCCACAGCAGGGTTGTGATAGTGAGGAAAAGAGTGCATTCAGACAACAGTTGCAGGATCTACTACATAAAGCATGACAATATGAATTGGTGTTGATAATGGATTACTTGAATGGACATATCGGGACAGACAGAACAGGAAATGAGGACTGCCTGGGTCCACATGGGTGGGGCAACAGAAATAAAGAAGGAGAAGCCATTCTAGACTTCTGTCTGACAAATGGCTTGAAAGTAGCTAGC
Source organism: Protopterus annectens (assembly GCF_019279795.1). Classification (NCBI taxonomy): domain Eukaryota; kingdom Metazoa; phylum Chordata; order Ceratodontiformes; family Protopteridae; genus Protopterus; species Protopterus annectens. The sequence goes on from NC_056746.1 coordinate 695,325,016, forward strand.
ACATGGTTCAGAAAGAGAGACAGTCACAAGATCACATACAAGAGTAGCCAACATGCAACTCAGGTAGACTTCCTACTAGTAAGGAAAAGACACCGGGATAGAATCCATGACTGCGAAGTCATCCCCAGTGAAACAGCTGGCCCACAGCATAAACCACTAGTTACCACAATTAGCTCCAAGAAGTGGTCAGAAATACTCTAAAGTCAACAGAGACCAGACTGAAGGCCTGGAAGTTGACTGGAGAGAAAATACAACAGTTCAAGGAATTACTCAGGGCTCTTGTACCCCAAGAAGAGGAGGAAATAGGTGGAGTTGAACAAGCATGACAGCGCCTAAAGCAGCATGTATTAGGACTACAAAAAAAAAATATGTGGCCGAGGCAGGTATGGAAATAAGGTACATAAGGAAAGCTGGTGGTGGAATGCAGAAGTCCAGGAAGTCATCAAAAGAAAGAAGGAGTGCATGAAGAAGTGGGAGATAGAAAAGACTGACCAGGCTAGGAAGGACTACTGGTTGGCTAACAAAAAAGCTAAGAAAGAAGTTGCAATAGCAAAGAATAGGGCATCAGAGGCACTCTACCAACTTCTGGAACGTGACTCAGTAAGTGGCACAAAGAAACTATATCAGGTTGCAAGGCAAAGACAGAAAGACAAAGAAGATAGTCAGAGACCCTTCATAAGGGATCCCAGCAACAACCTGCTCACCAGTCCACAGGACATCAAAGGCAGATGGAAGGAGTATTTCCAGCAGCTTCTGAATGAAGAAAACCCCACAGAAGCTGTACTGCCCCAGAAACAGCCTACGATGAGAGAAGAAGAGGAGCCCACCTTAGAAGAAGTCAGAACAGCACTAAGGAAGATGAAATCAGGGAAAGCAGCAGGCTCAGATGAGGTCACAGCAGATATGATAAAGATGCTGGGTGAGATAGGGGAGAAATGCCTCCTGAGGGTACTAATAGCAGTGTGAAGAGAAAGGCATATCTCAGATGACTGGAGAATAAGCATACTTGTGCCAGTGTACAAGAACAAAGGGGACATCCACAACTGTGGGCAGTACAGAGGCATCAAACTCCATAACACTGCATGAAAATTCTAGAGAGGGTGATTGATAAACAGATACACAGAGTAGTAGAATGTAAGATGGGAGATGAGCAGTTCAGATTCAGATCAGGATGCAGCACAATTAACCCGATGTTTGCAGTGAGACAGATACTTGAGAAGAAGCTAGAGATGAGGAAAGAGTCCAACTGGGCATTCCTAGACTTGGAGAAAGCATATAACAAGGTTCAAAGAAAGCTGATCTGGGCAGTACTGCAGTAGTTTGAAGTCCCAGAAACATTGGTAGAATTAGTGCAGGCTATGTACAAGGACCCAATGACTCAAGTAGAAACAGTGTTCGACCTCACAGAGGGGTTCCCAGTGGGAGTGGGTGTACACCACGGTTCAGCTCTGAGCCTACTGCTGTTCATACTGGCAATGGTCTATATTAGCAGACAGGTTGGAGGGGACAGATCATCAAAGTTTCTTTATGCAGATGATGTAGCATTACAGGCTGACTTTGAGCTAGAACTTCAGCAAAGGATAGGAGAATGGAATGCAAAACTGAAGGCACATGGGATGAAACTAAGCACAGCTATGACCGTGGCAATGGCAACAAACTGGGGAAATCAGAAAAAGGTGAGAATAGAGACAGAAGGGAAATGGAAGAGGTAAACAGCTTTATGTATCTGGCTGAAGAAGCTAGAGATGATGGAAACAAAGTGCCTGACAGGGGTTGTAGGAGGACTGTGGGACAGGTGAAGAAATGAGGACATAAGAGCAGAAGCCAAAGTATCTCGAATTGCAGAAAAGATCAAAGAGAACAGATTATGGTGGTCTGGACACACTTCCAGGAAAGCAGAAGGCAATCTGGTGAGAAAGATTTGCGACAGACAGGAAGAAAATAAGAGGAAGTGACGACATCCAGCAATGAGGTGGATGGATTGTGTGAAAGAAGATCTGCGACAATCAGGCATGAGTGTTAAAGAAGGCAGGAGAGTGGCACTGAATCGTGAGAGTTGGCGATAGTTAACAGATAACCCGACCCCATGTAGAAAAAATGGGAAAAAGGGGACTGATGATGATGATGGTGATTGAATAAGGGGTTGTTGATGGATGGATGGATGGACTGCCCATTATGGGTTTTGTATGGTGCTCTGCAGGAACTGCTCTAGTACTTGAATGTTCAACAACCTCATTCTATCATGTAACATAACCAAACAGCAGATCTGAATTTACATTTTTAAATATTAATAAAAGCCTTTTAATTCTTTTTGAAATTGTCAAGTGTATGGTAACATGTTCCATACTTTGAAAGTTTAATAACAGCAACAAGATACAGCAAGCCGGTGTAAAATAACATTAATTTACATTGCATGCAACATTACCTACCATATGTATTATTATAGCTACTGGTTTGACCCTTGATCATACTTTATTGCCTAATTACTAGTTTAAAACATCCCAGTATTGAAACATCATTAGCACATATAAACAATTTCAAAATTTGAACTGTTTGACTTCTGTACAAATTACCATCATGTAACAAGTGATTTAATTTTGTGTGTAACAGCTAGTTTCAATGTAATTCGAATGCCAACCAGCTATTCTGAATCTGATAAAATGCACTGTTGCTAGTGTGTGTGTGTGTGTGTGTGTGTGTGTGTGTGTGTGTGTGTGTGTGTGTAAAACAAACTAATAAAGGCAAGTGACATGCAAGAATGGGATAAGACACTCCAGCATTCTCTGGCAGTACTGCCACAAAAGGCACTCACATCTTACTTATTTAACATTTGTTGACCAGGAAAGCCTGACTAGGACAGAGCCTATTTTCAGCAGAGGCCCAGGAAGAAACAGTCCAGACACATGTCTTTGGAATGTGGGACGAAACCAGAGCACCCAGAGGAAACCCACACAAATGCTGGGAGGACATGCAGACTCCACACAGAATGTTCCCCAGCAGGGAACTGAACCAGAGAACAGCTTACTGTGGAGTGATACTATTAACCACTGCACCACTGCCCTTATTGCTACAAAATAAATTTTACTACCATGTTTCCCCAAAATCCTGTACTACTATATAACAGTATCACTGGTACATAAAACCTTGTCAGTGATCACAGACTTTAATTCAAAATATAATAATAACCTGATTAATCAGTTGCACAATTAATCAGCAATGAAACTTGACAGTGGTTTTGCGTCCTCTATAGATTTTATTTTAGTCTAGACTGGATTTACAGAGCTCCCCTGAACTCTTCAACATAACCATGAGCCAAATGAAACACCTTTGGAAGCAAAGCCTATTGTAGTGTAGCTCTTTGTCTTCTGCATCATGTTCAGATACTAAGTTTTCACACTAGATGGCACTCTTTGAACAACAAACTATTTAAAGTTCAAACTGCAGCTAGTGAAGACTGTTGTCTTTCTAGTGTATAGGTTTATTCTTTCATTTAGGTTTTTGTAATGTGCTGCTAGAAATAAAAAAAGAGAGAGAAAGGTAGCTGACTTTTATGTTGTATAAATCGTAGTTTGCTTTTATGCCATACCAATATTTTTTTTCCTTTTCTGTGTTTTGGCCTTAATGTGACTAATTTTATTAATTGTGTGCAGTTTATTGGCCTTATTGAAGTGTGTTCTCAGACAGTTGCTTTGTTTTGTTTCTAGGCCCTGTGATGTGATATGCCACTTATTTTATTTAAGCCGCAGTTGGGTTCTGGTGGTTACAATAGTTTGATAATTCAATGGTGATGCTTCAGAGAAACTTGGATACAAAGCAACCAATAAAAGGGCATTAGTCTTGCTTCGCTCTCAGTACTGTCAGGTAAAGTCATCTCTTAATGACTAGACAGACAGTAACAAATGAATGCCTGATACAGTAAAAGAATGCAAGCCACAATTAATTCTGTTTCTGTACAGTGCATTAGCTTTCCCCTGCATGACAATGCTGACATAGGTTTTCTTATCTAATGTTAGTGAATACATTAGCCTACCATGTTCTTTGTAGTAGACAGAAGAAAGAAAATACCACAGCAGAACGAGATCAGTGGAGTATTGTATACAGGATAACTTTATGTTGCATCCAAAGCAGCCATCTTTATAGCACTGTCATATATCTTAATGTTCTTGTCCAGAAGGCTGCTGGTATTCATTTTCACTGTCTTATTATAATAAGGCCATCTACCATTATATGAGATAAAATCACCTTATTGATTTTTAGAATTTATAGCATGCATACATAGAGAATACATTTGGTAACACAAAACAATGAGGAAATATGAACAAAAACACCATTTTCACTAGTAATGAACTAATCTTTATAAAAGTGTACTTTGAACAGAAATGTAACATGGCAAAGCCTTGAAAGCTGTAGTATTTTTAAAGAAACGTCAGTTAGAAATATCAGTCTAAATAAATACTAAGTCACTGCATGTATTATAAGCCTGGCTATACTAATAAGAACTTATTCATTCATGTGTCTTATATCCCGCAAGTGGTCTTCATGTTTTTGTTTGCTCATGTATTTCCATTTGCCTTTTGCTTCAGTTAATTTTAGTGTCCAGGTAGGGTTAAGCCACTGGAACCAACTTCCTTTGTTTTTTTTTTTTCTTGAGCACATCAGCAAAAAAAAAAAAAAAAAGAATAGTTCAGCAAATATTGCAGTGTACTCTCAACAAATGCAAATCATTTTTCATTGTCATTCTTACAGTGTGGTCACAAACTGATTGCTTCCTCTTCTTGAAGGCAACAAGTAAAGTCTTGAAGGTGGCACTTTGTGAGAATGCCTTACTCTTTTAGAACAACTGCAACTCTTTTATAAAATATGTATGTAGATAAAAACAAACCACATGGCTGAGTTTTGCAGTTTTAATAACATTTACTAAATTATTTTTGTTCTTTGCCTACCTCCTAAATACTTTTTTACATTGTATTTGTGACATTATTTTGCAATATAAATTATTTTGGCCATTGAGTCTGAGGGACACAGCTGGCATAATGGTTAAAGTCTTTACTTTATAAGGTACAGGATTCAATCCTGTCCTGTGGCCAGTGTCTGTGTGAAGTATGCCTATTTTCCCCTTGTCTATCTGATGTTCTTCCTAACTCCCAAAAACATGCCGGATGTTTCCAATTTTAAATTTGGTAGGTATGGCAAGAGAGCGCACACAGAAATAAACAGAGCTGTGGGCAGCAGCACAGATTCTAGGTGGTGTCTACGGGGGGGAAGAGTTGTGTAGACCAACTGCTTTAGGCATTATGTGTGGTGTTCAGTGTTCTCTAGAGATGAGATTACAGACCGTGTGCCATATTGGGTCTATATTAAGTTGTTGCCAGCTTAGGTTGTCGAACACCTAAACTTTGACACCTAAACGTCGACAACTTAAAATCACAAACAGCAGTTTCCACACAGGGAAACAAGTTGTTTCGTCGTTATGGGGATTTTGCCTTGTGTACAATGTAGAGCGATCTCAGAGTTGGTATATTTAGTTAGGGGGTGGGGGGGCATATCCCCCTACATCGGGTGGGGGGTGTGGGGTGCAAAGCCCACCACTTGATTTCTGTTTAAATTTTTTTTTTTTTTACTTTGGCCAACGGCTTTCTTTCCCTGTGTGGAAAGTGCCGTTTGTGATTTCAATTTGTCGACTTTTAGGTGTCGACATTTAGGCATTCGACAACCTAAGTGGTCAACGATGTAATATAGACACTGCCATATCAGCGCTTGCTAAAACTGAGTATGTTTTTTGCTAGTGATAAGTGAGTTGAGGACATGGCCTACTCTGATCTATGCCAGAGATCCATGCTAATGGTGTGAGGGGTCTATGTGCTTCTATTGACCAGTGTGTGACCACTATAAAGCACAGCAGCCCTAGCAGCCCTAAGTTACCTAGGATGGATATGTTCAGTGAAAACTGGATGCAAAACTAGGCAACCTGACAAAAATAAACTATGGACTATTACCGTGAATATAGGTTCACTGATGGGCTATTGCCATGAATATAGGTTCACTGATGGGCTATTACCGTGAATATAGGTTCACTGACAGGATACTGCTTGAAAGCGGATGACATGATGATAAGTATTAGAATGGACATCTTGCATATCCATGACACAAGGTGGATGGGCAGTGCAGAAAAAATACTTGGCTTTGGATCTGGAGTCTACTACTCAAGGGGCAGGAGAGATTTCCACAGCTTTTCAATAAAGAAAACTGCAAAGAAGGTGTACTACCTCACACACAGCTTATGATAAAAGAAGAAGAAGAAGAGCCCCTCTAGGAGAAGTAAGAGCAACACTAAGGAAAGGAAAGTCAGGGAACGCAGCAGGCTTAGATGAAGTCACAACAGATATGATCAAGATGTTGGGTGAGATAGGGAAAATGGCTCCTGAGGTTGCTCATAACTAACTGGAGAGAAAGTCTTATCCCAGATGACTGTAGAATAGCCATTTTAGCTCCAGTATACAAGAACAAAGGGGATATTCACAATAGTGAACAGCACCAAGGTAACACACTCCTTTCATAGGTCATGAAAGAACTGGAGACTGATTAATAAATTAATATGCAGAGCAGGAAAAAGCAAGTTGGGAGATGAGCAGTTCAGAATCAGGTCAGGTTATAGTACAAAAAGCTGGTGATGTGGAAAGATTCCAACTAGTCACCCCTAGACTTGGAGAAAGCATATGGCAGGGTACAAAGAAAGATGATTTTGGGAATCCTATGATGGTCTGAAGTCCGAAAATCATAGGTAGAATTAAAGCAAGCTAAATGCAAGTACATAATGACACAAGTATGGGCATTGTTCACTTCATACTGGAGTGGGTGCACATAAGGGTCTTGCTCTGGACCTAATGCTGTTCATAATGGTGATGGGCTACATTAACTAACAGCTCTATAGGGACAAATCAACACGCTGCTGTGTGCAGGAAAAATGTCATTGCAAGTAGATTTTGAATGGGAGCTTCAGAAAATTATTGTGCTTTGGAATTAAAAACTGAATGCCCATAGGATGAAATGGAGTTCAGACAAAACAGTAATCATGGAAACAAATGGAAGAAGTCAGAAGAAGATGAAAATTGAGGTAGTGGAACAGGTTAACAGCTTCAAGTATCTGGGAGGGGTGGTTGGTGAGATGGGAAGTCTGAATGAGGAATCAGCGTTGCTGTAGCTAACTAGCACTGAGTGTCAGGGGTAGTGTGTGATAGAAAAATGTCTAAGAAGCTGAAAAGCAAGGTGCATTAAACAGTGGTGTGACCAGTCCTTCTGTACAGTTCAGAAACTTGGGCAGTGAGGGCAGAGCATTTGAGAAAGCAAGAGGTGATGGAGATTGAAGTGTCACAGTTGGGTGGTAGAATGCACATTGATGGACAGATGAAGGAAAGACAACATCAGAGTAGAAATAGCCCCAGTTGCAGAGAAGGTGAAAGAGAACAGGTTATGGTGGTTCGGCCACAAGTATAGTTTTGCATTGGTGTTAATGTGCTTCTTGCTTTTATTTTATGCGCTTATATAATTTTTGTGACATTTTAAAAAATGCTTCTAAGTTTGCAAAACATGGTTCAGATAGGGTAAATTATGGATGAGCTTACAGTGAACAATGTAATGTAGGAGCTTATATGGTCCTTGTGAACTAAAGAATGGTAGCTGAACCCATTACTACACAGGCAGCATATTGATAACACTCCCATAAGAGAAGACCAAGTGGTAAGGGGACTTGGGAACTCAGGCCGACAGTAACCTGAACTTTGATTACCATGGTAGTGAGAAAATCTTTATAAGTAAGGGCATGGAATCCAGATCTAAAGAGATCATAGTCTCACAATACTCAGCCATCATTAGACCAATAATCAAGTGCATTCCACCCTTCAGCATATACCTAACTAGGCATTTGCAACAGCTGGAGCACCCTCAGAGATTCCTCACTTAAAGAATACAGAGTGTAAATAATATTCCCTATGTGGACCACCTCAAAGCCTTGTCCCTGTACTCAGTCTCCTACAAATATGGAGATCATCTATCAGTAGTTTGTAGATCTATGCCTAACCTAAAAGGCATTCTCTGATCCACATAACTATGGGCTAGGCTTATAAATGCCCTTGGGCAGATAACCTAGTATGAACCTATGAACCTATGAACCTATGAACCTATGATCCAGCACTGATGTATCTGCTATACATTCACAAAACAAGATCTAAACCTCATCTATTGCATAACAAAACCTGTTGGAAGGACATTGAAAAGAAACAAGCCAATGGCTTAAAACAAACACTAAAGTGCTTAATCACTTTGTGATATTAGTACAATAAAATAAAACTGCTTGGATTTCATCACCGGTGTGGTCCATTTATTATTTTTACATTTTATTTCATTTAATGTTGGAAGAACAGTTATGTGTCTCAGAGATTGTCCTTTCTCTGGAACAGACTCCCCATTTATGTGAAACAGAGCTCCTCTCTAAGTCTATTCAAACACAATTTAGACCAATGGATGGGAAATTGAAAATTCACCTCTGACTTGCTGCTTGTGGCCTTTATGGACAGGGGCAGTCTGTAGATGCCCTAAGACACAAGCATTTATCAAAGCCATTTGAGCCTGTGGGTATTGATAATTGGGAAAGCTGGGGCATGAATGGCAAGGCTTGAAAAGGCACTAGGGCCATTTGTCTAGTAAACTCCTACAATCCTATAATCCTAAACGTACACATACAAACAAAGTGCTGCTCAGACATACATTCCCCTCACAGCTACTATAATTGAAGGAAACATATATACTGACAGAGTGTATGAGATATAAGTGTCCAAAAAAGAAAAGATATAGCTGACACCTAATTTTCACTTCTAATCTTGTAGTTACTACAGTGAAATAGAAACTTAAAAATAACACATATGTGAGGGAGACTTAAACCCACAGGCATCATCACAATGTGAAAGCACAGCCTTAACATTTTGCAAAACTTGCTCAAGTACATGGCAGAATGCATCCACATACACACAAAACATATCCATAGGTTCACAGGTTCATAGGAGGTTACTAGTTTTGTTAATCCCAGGTTGCCTTAATTGTCCTTCGTTAGATGGATATAATGTAGAGTTCAGCACCAACTATCCCAGTCCATGGACATGGGTGCCACCCCTGGGGTGTATTTGTGGTCAGCCATTAATTTTTCCAGGTTGCACTTGAATAGGGTCATTGAGGAACTCTGCTTCACATGAATTGGAAGTATATTCTAGAGCAGTGTCAATCTCTGTGAGACATACCTATCTTTCCAGTGTGTTCTGTTAATGTCACGGGCAAGGTTGAGATCCCTAGAATGAGTGACTCTAGTGCCATTTGATTTGCAGATGTGCAGCATTTCCATCAGGTTGGAGTCAGAGACTGCCCTGTAGGCCAGGCACAAGTCACTTCTCAGTAGCTTATATGATACAGAGCACAGTGGCAGGACGTTCAGTCTATCCACGTAGGTCATGGTTTGGAGGCTCTGTGTATCCTTAGTGAGAAACCTCTGTGGTCTCTCCAGTTGTTGCAGGTGTCTGGTGAGATACATGCATAAGGGAGCATTGTACTCTATTAATGGCCTGATTAAATAGTAAAGGGCCCAGTACAGATCCTTGGGGTATGCCACTGGTCACAGGTCTACTGGTAGAGGTGGAGTCACCAACTTTGACAGTGTGTTTTCTGTTGGTGAGCCAATTATCTACACATCTAATGATGTAAAGGTTAACACCTAGCTGGAATAGTTCTTCAATGATACCCAAGTGGGAGATTGTGTCAAAAGCTTTGGCTAGGTTCAGATAGGCGGTATGCACTGTCTTATCTTCATTCAGGGCTTTGTTGACTTTCTCAAAGACGTCTACCAGGTTCAGTAAGTATGATCTACCCTTAATGAAGCCAAACTGGGTTGCATCTAGAGTTTGAAGGTCGCCTTTGTCCTTGTTGATAAGGTTCATGATGATGCTTTCCATGGCCTTACAGATGAGACTGGTTAGACTTATGGGTCTACAGTTCCCAGGGTCTATTGATGGCCCTTCTTTATGCAAGGGGATTACTATTGCTGTTTTCCATTCTGCTGGGACAAAGCCAGTTCTCAGGCTATGGTTAAACAGAACGGCAAGTGAGTCAGCTAGGTCCTGTTTTAGATTCCTTAGCAAGCAGCCTAGGATGCTATCTGGTCCCATTAAGGCCCTGTTTTTGGCCTTGGAGAGCACAGATATGGCTTGATGTCTAAAGATAGTAGGTAGAGAATTGGTTTCAGGTATGCTTTGGGGTATGGTTGGTAGGGATAGGGGGGTGACATTTGCACAAAATCTGTCAACTAGCAGGTTGGCAATTTCCTCTGGTATAGTGTGAATAGTATCATTTACTACCAAGTTGCCATGTAGCTGGGCACTTCCTTTTAGATTTGGATGTAGTTAAAGAATGCCTTATGATTTTTCTTTGCTAGGGATGCTATTTTAGCTTCATTAACCTTAGAGGACTTTACAAGACTTCTGATTTACTTGTTCAGTCTGTGGAAGGAATTCTTCCTCTGCAGAGGCAGTTGCCTCTTGTTCTTGGACATCAGTTTCTTCCTTTTGTTATACAATCTGCTTATGCTAGATGTCCACCACGATGGCTTGTTTATTCAGGATGGTCAGGTTTTAATCCAGTTAGGTACAGCTGAGTCTATACAGTTGCTAAGATCTTTATACAGGGCATTTGTGTACATCTTTGCATATGAATCATTATTGCCTGTGACTTCAGGGGTATAACACCTTTTGTACCATCACTTAGTAGGCTGTAGTTCACTTTGGAGAAGATTGTTAGTTTTTTTGCTCCTTTGGGGGTGTGGGGTCCAATAGTTACTTGAATGAGACTGATTTATGGTCCAAACTTACTAGGGAGGACATCAGATAGGAGGCAGTGCAGTGACCACTTATGTTGGTGAGTACTAGTTAAGGACATTAGAGCCCCTTGTGGGGGTGAAGATTATCTGCTCCAGAGTATTTGCATTGACAAAGTCCAGGAATCTCTGGGTGAGCATGTTTAAGCTCATGCATGTCACCTAGTTGTTGGAGGGATAATTGAAATCTCCTATGACTAAGGTGTTGGGCTGTATGGTGAGTGACTCCAGTACATCTGGGTACACATTGTGCTTTTCTTGGTTCATAGAGGGGGAGCTATAGCTAGCAAATATGTGGTAGGTTGTTTTGCCTATAGTTAATTGGCCATGGAGTACTTAGTTTGAGAGAGTTGTACTGTTTTACCAATCTGGAAGTTTCTTCTTCTTTCGGCTTTTTCCCAGTCAGGGGTCACCACAGCAGATCATCTGTCCGCTCATGATTGGCAGTGGAATTTTACAGTGTCGAGTTGCCAGCCTGGAGCCCAACCTTCCACAGAAGGCAAACACATGCACACACTCACACCTAGGGCCAATTTACAGTGTCCAATCCACCTACTGCATGTCTTTGGGAGGAAACCGGAGCACCTGGAGGAAACCCACGCAACCACAGGGAGGACAGGCAGACTCCGTGCAGAAGGCACCCCAGCCGAGAATCGAACCGGAGAACATCTTGTTGTGAGGCAGCAATGCTAATCACTGCACCACTGTGACTGCCCTACCAATCTGGAAGTTTACTTGGCTTTAATAAAGATGGATAAACTTCCACCTTTGGTTCTTTCACACTCATTCTGAGGTCTGAACGTGTGGAAGGCAATGTAACCTTGTACAGCTGTGGTACTTTCTGCAGCCTTGAGCCATGTTTCAGTGACTGCACAGACATCAGCATCTTTCAAGGTAAGGCGTGCTTCCAGGGAGTCTAGTTTCGTGTTTAGACACCAAGCATTAAGCAGCAGAACCTAGAGTTTGTCTCAAGTGGATTTTGTCAGAAATTCTGTCATTTTTGACATTGTCTAAAAAGACACAATGGGGAAGGCAAGCACTTTAGCCAGTATCTGAAAGCCTAGGGGAGACAGGTGCAGACCATCTCTGGCAAAGCAGTATGGCCTGTCAACCACTTCTTTCCAGGCTGACATGTTGGATCCCCCTGGAATGACACCAGAAGCTAATATCCAATTCTTGAAGTCAATCATTTTTTATTTATATTTTGGCATCATCCTGGGTGAAGGTAGAATGCTGGTTAGGGCTAGGATCTTACCTGCCTGGGACACATAATCTGAGAGTTCAGTCATGTCTCTCTTCATATAGTCCAGGGACGTAAGTCATTCACCCCAACATGGACTATGACACATTCACTATGGTAATTGTTGTTCACTGACTGAGTGCATGCATGTTCTGACAGATCCCGGCACCTGATAGGCAGCTGACCATGACCTTCTCCTAGTCTGGTGAGGGTGACATCTGTCTTTCTCACTATGGAGTCTCGTATGACCAGGACATTAGATTTTGAGGTGTTATGCCTTTGGGGCATATTTGGTGAGATACTGATATGTGTGTTGTTATGTGCAGTGGTTTCTATACATGTTGAGGTGTGTGCAGATAGTTTGTGCTCAGGAGGTCTCTGATCCTTTGGTAGACTTCTAGTGAGTATGCCCTTGTATGTGGGTTTGTGTGTTGTGTTCTGAACTTGTGTGAAAGGTGAAGTGCATGAGCTGACAACCTGTTTGTTGTCTTGCTTTTTGTTACATGAGAGGACTGCTTCCAAAATGATAGTGTAATTGCATTTCTCACATATGGTATTTATTTGTTTCAGGACTAAGTAGTTGTCAGTATACATGAAGCAATTGCTACATTGCCTCAAGATGCCCAAATCAATCAGGCTTGCCGGAGAAATGATGGGAAAGTGACCTGTCAGAATGGCAGGTTTATACTGTAGTACTGTTGGGAAGAGGGTAAGTTAGATCAGTTTATGATGTAAGAATAACAGAGGGGCTTATTCTGGTAATGGTTTAGGCTGAAGAGCTATGGCAATGCTGCTCAGTGTGCAGTTGAGTTACCTGCAGAGCAATAGGGGACTTGGGAGGGTTCTACTGACAGATGTCTAGGGAAAATTTAAGTTTCCAGGCATTTGCATCTATACAGGGCAGTGCTAACCCCTGTTGTGTGATGTGCAGCTACACACAAATGCAAGGCTTAAATACAGGTGACATTCAACAGTCTTAGGACAAACTACCAATGGGAAAGCCCCAAACTGAGCCTTTCTTCAGCAATCCCCATCTCAAATGGAACCTGAGCTACACACTTCTGCCACAAGGGTGCAGGGAGGCCCTGTTAATGTAACATGGCTGGTTTAGAGCACAGTGATAACAAATAGTCTAGATTCAGCAAGTCTGAATCTAGCCTATGCTATATAAGGCAGTAGTACAGAATTTCAAAGTGCAGAAAAAAACTGCAGACACAATCAGGAAAAATGACGCAGCAATTTAAATAAATACAGTTAACAAAGTGCAATACAGGCTTTGAATATGGTCTATATTACATTGTCGAAAGCTGACAATATCGAATCTGATATTGTCGACATGACAATAGCAAATGCTGAGAATATCGAACGTGTAAATGGAAATCTCCATAAGGGGAGATTTCCGTTTACTGCAATGTAGTATGGTCTTGGAAATGGTATATTTAAGTAGTGGGGGGTGTGGAGGGTGCAGGGGGGCTTGCCCCCCTGCCTACACCCTTTAGTTTTTCTTTTTTTTATTATTTATTTTTATGAACATTCGATGTTTTAATAGTTCGATCAATAAAGGTTGACCTTTCGTGATTCGAACTATTAAACATTGGATGTTCTAATATAGACCCCTTTGAACATACTTATTTTTCAGTTTTTTACAGTGGATGCTTTGGATTTCAGTTCAGATGCACTCCAGATCTCTGGCTAAAGTCACCAAACTCTGAGCAGCTATCTTTGGACTATGACGTTAGCTCAAAAGTGACGGTGATATATGCAAATTATACTGTGTGAAACTGCATCTATACTACCTTTAGTATTAAAACCTATACTTTATGAAGCAAGTATACTTACCTCAAACCTTTCTTAGGTACTCCAGTCTCCTTCTTTTCTGGTGCCTATTCACTGCAATAGCTTTAGGGTCTATAGAAGGAAAAACAGCAGTGTGTAAGATCTGTGGATGGCATTCATTTGCAGGTTGTATGTGTAGCTAACATTACTTACAGTGCATAACTGGTTCATGCTGTCTAACTTTATCCTTCCATAAGCCTAGGACATCAAGGATGCCACCTCATGTCACTATAATGATGACAGCACTATCCCCCTATACATAGTATGCCAGTGAAGTGGGTGGCCGCCTGGGATAAGCTACTTCAGGCTCCAGTCTTATATTAAGGCTCTTTAAGAGTCTCTGACTGTAGTCCTTATACTAAGACTCTGTAAGATCATCTCGCTGTAGTCCTTATACTAAGGCTCTGTAAGATCATCTGGCTGTAGTCCTTATACTAAGGCTCTGTAAGAGTCTCTGACTGTAGTCCTTATACTAAGGCTCTATAAGAGTCTCTGACTGTAGTCCTTATACTAAGGCTCTGTAAGATCATCTGGCTGTAGACTTTATACTAAGGCTCTGTAAGAGTCTCTGACTGTAGTCCTTATACTAAGGCTCTGTAAGATCATCTGGCTGTAGTCCTTATACTAAGGCTCTGCAAGAGTCTCTGACTGTAGTCCTTATACTAAGGCTGTGAAAGATCATCTGGCTGTAGTCCTTATACTAAGGCTCTGTAAGAGTCTCTGACTGTAGTCCTTATACCAAGGCTCTGTAAGATCATCTGGCTGTAGTCCTTATACTAAGGCTCTGTAAGAGTCTCTGACTGTAGTCCTTATACTAAGGCTCTGTAAGAGCCTCTGGCTATAGACTTTATACTAAGGCTCTGTAAGAGTCTCTGGCTGTAGTCCTTATACTAAGGCTCTGTAAGAGTCTTTGACTGTTGTCCTTATACTGAGGCTCTGTAAGAGCATATGGATCTAATTCTTTTGTAGGAAGTGGAGAAATATATCTGTCTACTCCATATACATGCACTATGCTCACCTTCTTCAGTGATGATGTCTCACCTTGAAGAATCACAGGAAAAATGACATAACATTCACTCTCAGAACTGTCCTCATGCTTACCATCTGCTGTACAATAATGGATATCAACTGGCAGCTTATTTGCATGACAGATGGTGGGTAGAATAATATAGTTACTGTATTATAATGGCTCAGAATGGCAATTTAAGGTGTGAAACATGACAACCTTGCATCCCTGTTTATGCTGTTAAAAAGAAAGCATAATAGCAAATCAATTACCACAAGTTTATATTTGGAATTACAGACTGAACTAAAGGCATGGCATGGACTGTTCATACACAGTTCTGCCTGCAAGGACCGAGGTATGTGTATGACATTGAGGACAACTGAATGTGATCTTTAGCATGTTTTTTTGATGTGAAACTTGAGCTATTCAGAAACAATCATGAGTTGAGCCAGGTAAATTTGCATGATATAAATACGTGGGAAAGCAGACAGAACCATCGTACTATGGATGAATTTGCAGTTTCTGAATTTTCAACAGCTTTTCCTGAGAATTATTTTTAAGATAAAGTAAAGTGCTACTTTTATAAGTATGTTTTTTTTGGGTCTATATTAGAAGCACAAAAATGCTTCTAAGCGAATACGGAAACAGTGACACATATTCATCGAATCGCATTTAAGTGATTCAATAAATATGTCATAGGGCAAGGAGATGGTTGGGCAACTTCACGGAGTTGCCCTTTCCTTCCCTATAGTGCGCTCTTGGAGTTGGTATATTTAGTTAGGGGGGTGTAGGGGGTAGAGCCCCCCACATTGATGAGTGTTTATGATGTTAAATTATTTTTTTTAGTGAACAGCCGCATAAGTTTTTTCCCTAGGGGAGAAAAATCACTTACATGGCCATTCACTATTTTTAGGTTTCGTGCATTACGTGTCAACTTTGATGTAGTCGCACATATGCACTTTCATTCTTATAATATAGACCCATTTTTTCAGCTATAGCTACATTTGATTGGTATTGTACCTCTTGACATAATTTGAAATAAGTTTGTTAATACTTGTAAATGTTTTGGGAAGGTGAATTAAGAAGGTGACTGCAAGGACAATGCAATTGTTGGGCTGAAGGATTGTTAAGTATAATTGTAGAGGCACTCATCAGTACATTCTCAGAGCACAGTTCAGCCCTTTCTGGAAGGCCTTGATATACCTGTTTCTATAAAAATTGCCTGTTGTACAGATTACACATATATGTCATTTTCAAAAATCTTTTTTACCCTGAGAGAAAACAGTTATGTCACCTTGGCCAGTTGCAGTGTTGTAGATATTATATTCTGCTCAGTAAATATATGTGCCTGACATTACTTAAAGAGTACAGATAGAGATATGGAACTGCCAGGCACACAAACAGCATGATATATAGGCAAGGGGTAGAGTGCTAGAGTGCTGGTGTAAAGATTTTACAGGACCACTTGTGCACAAGGATGCTAATTCCACTGTTTTCCATACTGTGATGATAGAAGGTACAGCCAGCCATGTGAGGCGAAGTAGAGCAGTGGATGTGTAACATATGCCAGCACAGCTAGCCAGAATTTTGTAAAGAATTATATGCCATTTGTTCTATCAAACTGATTTGTACAGATATTTGTGTTGAAAAATATATTTGTGAAGCTGTTTGTGTTAAAATGTATCAATTGTGTATCTTACTGGAAAGAAAAGAAATGTACATGCATTATTGTAACTGAATTAAATGTATATGTTTTAACAGAGGATGCTGGAAGGGAAGAGGTTAATTACAATCCAAATGCAACAAACTTTGAAAAATAGTTGAAATTAAATTAGGCCATAAAGATTGTATCTTACAGTTCTGGTTGCAGCCAGAGACAAAATGTCTGGGAAACCAAGTATTAGGAAACATTCTTTATTGTCTCTAGCAGGGAGCTAATTGCTACTCTGGGAGAGTAGAAGTTTGATATGGTTTTATGACTTCTAGGAGCAGCAGCAGTAGATCTGAGCAAAGCTCTATCTGTGTGTATGGTAACACATAGGTGCTAAATCCTGACAGCTTCTAGCAATGGAGGTTTCGTGGGAACCACAAATCATATGATCAGATGTATACATTATGTCATTCTGTACAGAAATAATGTTTTAATACTAGAGGAGACCAAATTCTCAAGAGCAGTTTGTTCTTGGAACCTGACAAAGGAGGAAGACCACTCACCCACTTCATCTTGCCTTCCACTAGTAAGTGACCAGGGACTAGTTCTCTTTAGATTAGTCAGAAAAATGTAGTTAGAATAGTTGATTATTGTTTTTCTGTAACTGTGTGAATCTTTCCAGCTGTGTTATTTGTAATATTTTCTGTGACTGAAACTCATGTGTTTACTACAAATAGATATTTAGTATTTTATTGTTGTTTTATTATTTATTATTAAATATATTTAAACTTTTCATTGTGGCTGGTCCTTTTTTGAAACTATTTAAGTTTTGAGAGTATTTGCATATATTTATCTGGCCACTCTTGAAAGCCTTGCTGTTTGGTCAACATTATCATTTGTATTAATATTAATTTCATACAGTATAATTGGATACCCTTGCAAGAGCCTTAGGAGGCTGGCTTTGTAGTGTATGGTGGCAGTGATAACTACCTTATAGCCTAGGCAGGAAGGGGCACCGCGGGTAAACCTGTGCCAGCCTTTCCTAGGTGTGTGTGTGTGTGTGTGTGTGTGTGTGTGTGTGTGTGTGTGTGTGTGTGTGTGTGTGTGTGTGTGTGTGTGTGTGTGTGTGTGTGTGTGTGTGTGTGTGTGTGTGTGTGTGTGTGTGTGTGTGTGTGTGTGTGTGTGTGTGTGTGTGTGTGTATGTGTGTGTCTGTGTGTGTGTGTATGTGTGTGCAAATCAAATCTCAAAGTGTGTATGTGTTAGCTACTTGGAGCAGGGGCACAAAGCACTGGTTTCACAGACAGAGTGGTGGATGACTTGGCTTGGGCACTCGGCTGATATCTTAACTCTGAAGATGTGCCAGTGGAGAGTCTTACTGTCTTACTGGGGACATGGAGGGAGACAGATAGAGGAATCCAGATCCTGGGCTGACTGTGTTCCCTGTGTGCTCTTAAGGGAAATTGTGCTTGATGAAGAGAGGTCTGCATCTGGAAATACTCAGTGTATCCATCTGTATTCCAAGTAAGCACCCCTCTCCAGTGTTAATGGTGAGGATTCAGACTCCCTGATTACTTGCCCAGAGTGGAGATCTCAGACATACCTACAGAGCAATGGTTAAAATGCAGGGGTAGCAGAAACTCACTGCAGACACTGTTGAAAAGACAATACATAAGCCAATGTGAAGAATGAGGTGCTACTCCAGGTCCTTCATGGCTGATGTTTATTTGGCCTTGATACTGTTGACCAGGCCTACTGGGACCATGCTTGGTAAGATCTGATAGTTGACACTAATATGGTTTGGGGTTGCAACCATATTTCTGAAATGGTGCACTGCAGGGCCACCAGTATAACATGTGCTACTGATCTTAGAGCTGCCTAGCTGGCATGAGACAGTAGGGCGGTGGGTCCAAGGCCATTGAGTTACCTCCTGTCATGGAAACAGAATAACTTCTGGCCTCTATCAGAGCTTGAGCAGCCAACAAAACTATCTACTGGAGATGCACCAGGTCTTTAGACCATTTTCTGTGCAACAGTATCTGTAAATCTTCTTAACCTCTCAGTCAGTATCCTAATTATTAAAGCTGTCTCATTTGTGTATAGCCATCTGCACAAGGTATATAATTGAAATATTTAATTTTTTAATGTTAATATTTCTATACTTCAGTTTCATGTATATTTACATTTATTTGTATATATTTATGTATATATATTCTGGTGCCAGGTCATACTTACACTGGATATTATGCTTTGGTACATTCACAGGTGACTCTTTATCCAGCATCAACATTGTAGAACTGCCCATGCCTGACGTTGAAGAATCTATAACCTCTGATGATTATTATGGGAATGAGCTGCCACAGTCAAGGATATGGCGTGTGAGCTGGACACAAGGGCTGTGACCACTGCATCTCCTGGACACACCATGGACATCCTCTGTGTCTGTGGCCATCCAGGAGACACACCTACCACAAAGGGGAGAGCAGATTACTGGGGACACTACCAGTCAGGGAAGTATGGTATGCCCTAGTAGACATGTCAGAATTTGCCCCTAGCACCTATGGGTACAGAAGTACACAGTCAGGATGGGTAATAGTATTCTCTGGAGACATGGTTACTGCCCTCCTCTGATACTGGTGTGACACTGGCCACAGCCCAACAGTGTCTTTTATTCAGTCTGTAACTTTTACATAGAAAGGTCAACAATCCTCTCTTATCTAACTCTTGAAATAATCACATATATTTATTTTGGCCTATATTGAATTTTCACACAACACAAACATTTTTTTTCTACAACAAAAACAAAACTTTTTTTATCAGCAGTCAGTGGAATGTGTCGTCAATGAGTTGAAGTCTATTATGTTAGTTCCAACAAAAGTGTCATTCAGGAAACTGACATATACCCTTTTTCTGTGCTTATCTCAGTTTAGCTGATTGTTTTATTTCTGTTACTGCTTTCTGTTTATTGTGTAAGGTATCTTGTACTCTTATATATTACTATAACTTAGAAGCTCAAAAAATACAGATAAACAATTAATAAGCAGTCGACATTTCAAAAATAAGCTGAATGACACAGCCTCAGTAGGTTACTCAGGTCACAGTTTAGTTTGTTGCCTTCACTTCAGAGAATTGAATGGGAACAGCTTGTAGCTCCCTTAAAACCTTCCCTTAATTAGTATTGTCTATTTTGTGATTTAGCCTTTCAGTGGTGCATATTACTGAAGAAGTCAGTGTAACTCAAAACACGTACAGGCTGGTGAATCCGGAAACTATCATCAATTTTGAATGTACTAAAAGCAAATTCTCATGCAAAGCAGAGGCAATACACCTTATATCAGCTGAAAACTCAAAATGCAACATTTTTTGAAATATACTGACACACAGACTGTGTAACACTGTTTCCTTTAAACCATTAAAAAGCAACACTGAGAGAAATTTAATTTAAATATTGTGAACAAAGGAGAGTCTTAGTTTGTTTCTGCTGAAGAACAGACATACAATGATTAACCTTATATCCTTGTAGGAAGTCTTAAGGTTCCTATCAATGACATTGTGCCCTGCAATGGTGACATCTGATGTATTCCAAAGTGTCATTCCTCTTTTATAACAACATATAGAAAAAGATGAGGATGATATTTGTACTGAACCAGAAAATAATATCTTATCAAGTTATATAAAATGTATTTATTTTAAGTAAAAGTGAAATGGACAACATTTTCATCTTAAATTGGCACCAGTGGTGTTACTTTAAAGAAATAAAGATGATCTTCAACAAGCATAAATAGAAAACTGCTTCCACAACTGACAGAATATGTATCGATATACTATTATAATTTTTTAGTGTGCCAAACCTTCAGTACTGCATTCTAAACAAAGCAATAAATATATGTAGACAGTAAAGAATTCTCCAAATAATACAGAACATTAGCCCAAGGTAGACAGACAAGCTGTAGTATAGAATTTATCATATAAAGACACAGGGCCAATAAATATGCGCTTCTATTGTGCTTACTTGAATTGTCCATTACAATGATGAGTGTAATAGACTCTATGTCCCAAAAAAAAAAAAAAAGGAATTGGGCACCTTACATTATTGTAATTTTATCTGTTCTGTTGATTTCCATTTTCTCACCTCAGATTATTGTATAAACAAAGCCTTTTGGACATGTGACACACACACACACACACACACACACACACACACACACACACACACACACACACACACACACACACACACACACACACACACGAACAACATAATTTTGTTGGACCAAACACTTTCTGTGACCCCGGAATTATTTCTTCACTGCACTGGCAAGGGACCCAAATGAAGTGAAAACATTTAAATGCCCCCTCCATAAAACACACAAAATATGGGGCAGTTTATCGAATGTTCTCAGTTGCTATTTTTCTTTGGTGCTGGATGATCAGAATGCTATGGGCTATATTCTGCTGGGATTAATTTTCCAATACTGACTCTGTACTGCTACCTTTTGAGCCCACTGTCCTTAGTATGAGAAATTAAACTGAGCTGCCATCTGCCTGAGTAGGAGACAGCTAAGTCAGATGTAAAAGATCCCAAGAGTAAGGGAGCTTTATTTATATCACATTATAATTCACTACTTAGATGTCATATATTTCATACTGTATTTTTTCACACATTTTTAATATCAAACAAAACACACACAATTTTCTACTTTTTCTTACAATTCACCCTCCCACCTCTTTCTCCACATTCATAACTTTATTCTCTGTAACAGTACCAAATAATCCCATAATTTGGTATACAACAATTCCTCATTCTTACATTGCCATTCATTCCTCAGTGACCCATGAAACTTCAATGTTTCTTACCTTTGTATTTTTGTAACATCTGTGTATTCTGCATATAACATGTTTATGTTATTTTCTAAAACTAGTGATATGTATATTTTTATTAAAATCTCACAAAACACTTTCACCTTCCTGCACTCTGTTTAGAGAGGGTCTATATTAGAACATCAAATGTTCAAAATCCTGAATGCTCTAATGAGCGAAAATGCTGTACCTCAAACTCTTTATTGTGGGGGGCTGTGCCCCCCACACCCCCCACTAGATATATATTCCAACTCCGAGATCACACTACAGTGAGGAAAGGGCAAATATTCCAATTTTCACTGTAATGTGATCCCAGAAAAAGCATTTTCGCTCCTTAAAGCGTTTGTGATTTTGAACATTTCATGATCTAATATAGATCCATTTAGAGAGCGTGCTCCATTATATCCTAAATATCACAAATTTTACACAGTCTTTCATTTTGCTGCTTATAGCTCATGTGTCCCTTTACAGGTAATTTGCCGATCGACCTCTACAAATGTCATGTGTTTCTTCCAATTCCTGCCTTTCTTTTATAACTATATTTTTTCTCTCTACTAAGTTTTCCAAACTTGGTCATACTAACATTTCTCTGTTACTGCTTTATACTAACACTGTCTTTTCAGCAGTTGAACCCTCAATGTTCAGTGTCTATAACCTCATTTTACTGAAGTTTTCATTCATTTATAGTACGTTGTTTCTTTTTTTCCCCTATCTGAGTACTTAACCACTGTACCTTATACATATTCCATAAAATTTCTCATAGGTTCATAAGTATTTACCAGGCTAATGACCACCAGAGCCTTTATAAGCCTAGCCATTCAGTCCAACCCAGTTGTGTCCCTATGTATCATGAGTATTTATTAGGAAGGGTTGGGTTAGTTAGGAGGTTTCTAGAGGTTATGTGCTGGGCGATAGTTTGTGCATTACTGTCTGCCTCTATCTATCGGAGACATGAGGGCCAGACCCAGGGTGAATTTCTGATTCCCATCCATTGGCTAAGTTTACAAGGTTAAACAGGGTTAGGGATGGACTCTGCTTCACATGGATGGGCAGCCTGTTCCAGAGCATGGGAATCCTGAGACACATATCTGTCTCACCAACATGTCTTATTTATGTCACAAGCAAAATTTAAATCCTTGCATCTAGTGGTTTTGATGCAGTTTGTTTTGTAGATCTGCAAAAGGTCCATCAGAGGTGGATATTAGAACATCTGGTATGCCAGGCATAAATCCTCTCAAGAACCTGTAGGTGACAGAGCATAAAGATAGGGCTTTAAGGTGATCCACATAAAACAATGTGTTTATACCATGGATTCTCCTGGTAAGGAACCTTTGTGGGTATTCCAACTGTTGCTTATGTCTGGTCAGGTATATGCCGAAGGTGGCAATATACTCAATGATGTGTTTGATAAGGGTGGAATGAATGGCACTTGGACCTGGATGCCATGCCCTTACTTATAAACTTGGTACCATAGAATGATTTTCTTACTACTTTGGCCACATGTTAGTCAAAGACCAGATTTTTGTTCCATCTTCATCGGGATCTAATACAAACTTAAAGATACCCATCCCAAAAAAAAAATGGATCAATTAACCACAATCTCATTCTCTTTTCTGTTATAATATCACCTCTCACTTAATTTGGGTCAACTTTGAACCCCTTATAATCCCAAATATTACCTCTAATAACTCTTTTTCTGTACATATCAGAAAGCCATATACTCTTCCCATATTACTCAAACTTCCCTACTATGTACATATAAATCATATATGTATATATTTTTTAATATTTTTAAATTTTTTTTTAAATGGAATTACTTCACCAGCTTCTACTCTCTCAGCTACAAATAATTCACTTTATACTATACCTGAAATCCTTCTTCCCTAACCTATCTCCCCTCATCTCTCAATATTGCCCCATAAGGTCCCTACGTATCTCAGACCTTAACCTACTACAAATATACAAACCTAAGACTAAAATCAGCTGCATCCTCTACAGCTACAATCCTACCATATCATGGAACAAATTACCACTAGAAAGCAGGTCCCTCAAACATTCAAATCAATTCAAAACTGCCACTAGATAGTACCTCCAGACTCACTGTTCCTGTCTCTGCTCTCATCTTCCGTGATCTAGCCCATTAATTCATATGCAATCACCAAAACTTCAAACTTTTTTAGCTCGTAAACCCCTTCAAAGTATCGCTCTTCTTCTCCGTCTCTTATCTCCATTTCTAATGTCACATGTCTCATGAAATAACTACATGCACTATGAACTCTCTTTACTGTTTATTGAACATGTTTGTATCGAATAATTTATTTATTGTATGCTTATTATGTTTTTCCACTATTATTTTTCTGATAAAACGTATTTTATTGTATGTTTACATTGTAACCCGCTGACATTGTTAACACTAAAATTGTAAAACTGTGGAGCTTTTCTCCCTGGACCTCCACTGAAAAAGGTCTACTTAGCTCAGTCAGACTAACCCGGTCAACAGATGTAAAATAAATAATAAATAAAATCATATATATGATTTTTTTTTAAAAGCATTTAAAGCTTTCTACTCTAGCCTCTATCAAATTCAACTTGTCTTCCTGCATAACATCCCCTCCTTCCCTTATATCCTTTTGTAACATCATGTATTTGTTATGTTTAGGAATGACATACGTGTTCACCTTTCTGCTCCACCACTTCACTTTCAGCACCCCTTTTTCCTTACTTAGGCATTCTTTGTCTTCTTCTCATCACCGCTTAACACTTTTTGCCCCTCTTCCTCATTGCTCTGTTACCCCTTTCCCCATTTTCACTCTGAAGTACAATATTTAGTGCTGTCTCTTTTTGTAAAATTTCTATATGCTCTAAAACATTGGACAGTCAAACAAGAAATGGCCAATTTCATTTCATTTTCTACATCTTGCCCCACAAATGTTAATGGAATGATCTCTTTTCCCACATTGTACATATATTTTCTTTCAGCCATCCAGGGCTAAATTACTGTCTAACCACAAAAACAAGCCATTTAATGATTGTAATGGAATATCATGTAACTTTCTAACTTATCAGCAGGGGGCAATGGTGTATAAAATGGAGTCTTGTGTTTGCAGTTTATCCTTGAAGGTAAAATGCTGAGGTACCAGATGCATTCAAATATAAGGTGAATGAGAACTCCAGCTCTGCGTGGTTCATTTTTCTGGTTTGATTTATATTTTTGGAGGATTTAGTTTTGCATCATGTCTAAATGACTGTCTCCCCACTAAATAATGTTTTCAGCTGCCCTAATATTTTACATTGTCCCATTCTCCATCAACATTAATTACATTTGATATATGAGCAGTACATATTTCCTTCTTTCACAGATAATGCAACCCATACCTCTCATGCCCCATTCCATATATTGCTGTCATCATACTTTTTTATTTCATATACTGCATGACATAATTGTTCAAAGGACATTCTTTCTTCAGCATCAGTAGTTCTAAACTGCAGAGTCAAATTCTTTTTTTTGTAATAAAAGTTCTTGCACAAAAAAAAAAAACATAATAAAACATAATTCTTCCAGGGTTCACAACATGCTTTGCATGATCTAGTCTTATAAATGTTTCTGCAAATGCATAGCTCTCAAATGTTATTTAATAAAAGGCATCACTTCCTAAATGCATCATAGGCCCAATGTCAATAGCAGAAAAGCCTATAGGCACAACAATATTCCAGACAACATACTCTATGTATTTCTATTTCTTTTTCACATTCTCACAACTTATCTCTTCCTTGCCCTTGTAGTTTATACTGTCATTAATGAATTATATGACTTAGCCAAACCATATGAGATCCTCTGCTCAGTTCTCTTCATTCGCTGTTTCTCTCTCAGCCCAGAAACAACTAAATCATTATAATCCACAATGCTCTGTTGCAAAATCACTTCAACTGTTTCTCCACTGCTTGAACCAAAGTTTCCTGTGTTTATTTAAGCAGAATGTTTATCTTCCACAAGAAGAACCTATACTGATTTTCTCTCAACACACTGTTTCCTGCTAAGTGATGTCATTTATATGCACATGTAAAGCCTTAAAAAATTACCATACCTATTATGAATGGCAGATAGCACAACTAAACAAATGTATACAGCGTTGGCCAGATTAATAGCAATATCAACAAATAATGGAAATGTCTTAATTTCTTTAGTGATTTTCAGTTTGGCATTTTCAGAAATTCACAAAATCATTTCAGTATGCTAATTCTTTAAGAAAAAGCTGTTTAGCATGAAATTACTACATGTTACTTACCTACTTAAAGAGAAATGGTGTCATAATGATGTGGCTCTATAGTCTTAAAATGGTTAAATTGCCTGACTTAATGCCAGAAAAGCATGCAAAAGTTGAGATTCTGCTCAAAGAAGGTGTTCCTTTATCAGAAATTGCCAAGAAGGTCGGAGTTAGTCAGCCATCTGTCAGCCAAATTCAGAAGAAACTGAATATCGGTGAAGAATTGTCACCCAGATGTTCTGGCAGATGTGGTCACAGAAGGTTCACAACTCCTTGGGATGATTTGTATATAATCAGAGAATGCCATAATAATCACAAGGCATTCAGTAGACAGCTGCAGGGGATGCTAGAACAACAGGGTGTTACAGTGAGTTCCAGATCTGTTCAACGGAGACTTCTGGATACTAGGCTTCGAGCTTGCATACCTCTGAAGAAACAGAAATTGTCCAACCAAATAAAGGCAAAAAGGCTGTGCTGGTGAAGGAGTTTCAGAACTGGTCAGAAGAAGATTGGGAATGGGTTGTTTTCAGTGACAAGAGCATAATATAGCGTTCAGATCAATAAGTACAATATGTCAGATGACAATCTGGAGAGCAGATGAGGGACGATTGTATCATTCAGTGCATCAAGCACCCCACTCAAGTGACGGTGTAGAGAATTATGAGTGTCTTTGGAATAGGTGGGTTCTACACTGTTCAGGGAGACATGATGCACAAACAGTACAGAACCATACTACAGCAATGTCTGCCCCATCTGCTGTGTGACTGGGCAAAGAAGAAGGGATTTTACTAGGACAGGGGAGTTTATCTTCATGCATGATGGCGCCCATATCTCAAAGTTCAAGTGGCAAGT
This sequence comes from Protopterus annectens, assembly GCF_019279795.1. Taxonomy (NCBI): domain Eukaryota; kingdom Metazoa; phylum Chordata; order Ceratodontiformes; family Protopteridae; genus Protopterus; species Protopterus annectens. The sequence goes on from NC_056746.1 coordinate 695,351,636, forward strand.
TTCCTTGAGGTCCATGGTATTAAAGTGTTGCCATGGCTGGGTATCAGCCCAGATATAAATCCATTAGAGAACTTGTGTGCTATTCTGAAGTCAGAGATGAAGAAAAAGACTATAAAAAACTGATTGAAGAGCTCATTTCAGCTTGAGTGTGCAATGCTTCTATGACTGAACATTGCCGTGAACTTGTTTGTTCTATGCCTCAATGAGTTAAATCCTTGATAATGGCCAAAGGGTGATTCACAAAATATTAGAACATTATATTAGAATATTTTCACATATAACATGAATTATATTATTTGTCATTTCATATACTCAGGTTGAGTTATATGGAAAAACAATGATAAAAACACTGATTTCTATTAATTTGGTCAACACTGTAGAAATGAGAAAACCACCTGGATGAACTAACTGTAATCCACCTTTCTAAATGTCATTATAAATAACAGACTGCTTTACAGAGTTCAAAGAGGACATCCCCAAAGAAAACTATATTTAGCAATTGTCATTCCAGCTGAGTTATTAGTATACACAAATAGACAGGTAGATATATAAAGATATATAACTATCAAGGTCCCATTGATGAGATAAACCTTCTTTTTGGAAAGACAGTTCAGTCATTTTCCACAACACAACTGCATTTTGCTCTTTTTACAAGAGTTTTTCCATTTTTCAGAAATATTTCAGTTCTGTCCAAAGACAACTAGGATTTCAAATGCCTTGCCCTATCAGGGCCTCTGGAATTAATGACCTATCAGGGCCTCTGGAATTACTATTTAAATGTAGCCTCCAAACAGGCTTCATGCCTCATGAATGGAGAAAGGTAACAGCCATCCCTTTGCACAAAGATGGGCCATTTACAGACCTTAGAAACTACAGACCCATAAGTCTCACTAGTCTTATATGTAAAGCCATGGAAAGAATTATCATGGAGATGATCAATAGAGATATAGTAAACCTCCAGACACTGGACCCAACTTAGTTTGGTTTTGTCAAGGGCAGATCATGCCTATTCAACCTGGTGGACTTCTTTGAGAAGGTCACCAAAGCAATGGATGAGGGCAAAATCATTCACACTGCCTACCTTGACCTGGCCAAGGCATTTGACACAATACCCCACTCAGGCATTGTTGACAAACTCAAGCATTTAGGTACAAACCTGTATGTCATCTGGTGGATAGCCAACTAGCTCACAGACAGGACCCAGGAAGTTAGGATTAGGGAGTCCACCTCTACAAAGAAGCCAATCACAAATGGAGTCCCTCAGGGATCAGTCTTTGGACTGCTCCTTTTTGGGATTTACTTATTAGAAGTCAAGGCCAATATTAATGGTCTCTGGCTGAAGAAATTTGCAGATGATTGCAAATTAGGAGCTGTCATTGAATCTCACACTGATACAAATGTTCTCCAGGAAGGGCTGACACAGACAAACAACTGGTGTCAAAGCCATGGACTAAAACTAAATGCCAAGAAATGCATAATAGTATCCTTTGGGAAGTCATCCATCCCTGGTAACTATCATATTGACAACAGACCCCTTAGAGTTGACCAAATAGTCAGGGACTTAGGGACACACATAGATAGTAATCTAGCCTTTGATCATCACGTGTCTATAGTGGTGATGAAAATCATTTTATGTTGCACAGCTTATAAACAAAGGTATGGCATCTAAGTACAAGGAAGTCATTTTTCCACTGTATTCAGCATTCATCAGACCTATCATAGGTTCATAGGTTTATAGATGTGTACTAGGCTAATGGCCCTGAAGCCTTTACAAGCCCAGCCCACAGAAGTGCCCTGGCATCATGCCACCCAGCATTAGTTCCCAGTGGCTGTATTAAAGAGAGCCACTGGAGTGATCCCTGGGGTGAACTTTCTATTACCCATCCACTTATCAAGATTTCTCTTGAAGAGGGACAGTGAGGTGCTCTGCTTGACATGTATGGGAAGTCTATTCCAGAGCATGGGCAGTCCCTGGGTAAGGAACCTGTCCCTCCAGCATGTCCTGTTGATTGTGGTAATGAGGTTGAGATCTCTGGAGCATGTGGTGTGGAGGGATTGGGATTTCTTTAGATGTAGTATTTCTAACAGAGCTGGGTCAGATATGGCTTTGTAAGTCAAGCAAAGATCACCTCTAAGTAGGTGATATGAGACAGAGAATAGCTGGAGTCTTTTGAGTCTGTCCATGTAGGACATGTGCTTAATGCCTAGGATCCTCTTCATGAGGTACTTCTGTGGCCTCTCCAGCTGTTGCAGGTGTCTAGTGATTTTCATGCCAAATGGGGCATTATACTCAATGATTGGTCTAATGAGGGAAGTGCAGAGAGAGACAATGACCTCTTTTTTCCTGGATGCAAACCCTTGGTAATGAGATGTGCCACATTGTAGGACTTTCTGACCACAGTGGCAATATGGTGGTCGAAGGAGAGGTTGCAGTCAACCTGCGTCCCCAGATCTCTTACAATGCCTTCAGTATTCAGTGGGCTCCCATCAATGTGGTAATTAGTGGGAACTGAGTTTTTACCAAAGGGGATGATGACACTATTTTTGGCATTAAGCTTAAGGCCATGGTTTCGACACCAGTCATTGGTCTCAGTGAGGCCTTTACAAGCCTAGCCCACAGAAGTGCCCTGGCATCATGCCACCCGACATTGGTTCCCAGTGGCTGTATTAAGGAGAGCCACTGGAGTGATCCCCGGGGTGAACTTTCTATTACCCATCCACTTATCAAGATTTCTCTTGAAGAGGGACAGTGAGGTGCTCTGCTTGACATGTATGGGAAGTCTATTCCAGAGCATGGGCAGTCCCTGGGTAAGGAACCTGTCCCTCCAGCATGTCCTGTTGATTGTGGTAATGAGGTTGAGGTCTCTGGAGCATGTGGTGTGGAGGGATTGGGATTTCTTTAGATGTAGTATTTCTAACAGAGCTGGGTCAGATATGGCTTTGTAAGTCAAGCAAAGATCACCTCTAAGTAGGCGATATGAGACAGAGAATAGCTGGAGTCTTTTGAGTCTGTCCATGTAGGACATGTGCTTAATGCCTAGGATCCTCTTCATGAGGTACTTCTGTGGCCTCTCCAGCTGTTGCAGGTGTCTAGTGATTTTCATGCCAAATGGGGCATTATACTCAATGATTGGTCTAATGAGGGAAGTGCAGAGAGAGACAATGACCTCTTTTTTCCTGGATGCAAACCCTTGGTAATGAGATGTGCCACATTGTAGGACTTTCTGACCACAGTGGCAATGTGGTGGTCGAAGGAGAGGTTGCAGTCATCCTGCATCCCCAGATCTCTTACAATGCCTTCAGTATTCAGTGGGCTCCCATCAATGTGGTAATTAGTGGGAACTGAGTTTTTACCAAAGGGGATGATGACACTATTTTTGGCATTAAGCTTAAGGCCATGGTTTCGACACCAGTCATTGGTCTCAGTGAGGCCTTTACAAGCCTAGCCCACAGAAGTGCCCTGGCATCATGCCACCCGGCATTAGTTCCCAGTGGCTGTATTAAGGAGAGCCACTGGAGTGATCCCCGGGGTGAACTTTCTATTACCCATCCACTTATCAAGATTTCTCTTGAAGAGGGACAGTGAGGTGCTCTGCTTGACATGTATGGGAAGTCTATTCCAGAGCATGGGCAGTCCCTGGGTAAGGAACCTGTCCCTCCAGCATGTCCTGTTGATTGTGGTAATGAGGTTGAGGTCTCTGGAGCATGTGGTGTGGAGGGATTGGGATTTCTTTAGATGTAGTATTTCTAACAGAGCTGGGTCAGATATGGCTTTGTAAGTCAAGCAAAGATCACCTCTAAGTAGGCGATATGAGACAGAGAATAGCTGGAGTCTTTTGAGTCTGTCCATGTAGGACATGTGCTTAATGCCTAGGATCCTCTTCATGAGGTACTTCTGTGGCCTCTCCAGCTGTTGCAGGTGTCTAGTGATTTTCATGCCAAATGGGGCATTATACTCAATGATTGGTCTAATGAGGGAAGTGCAGAGAGAGACAATGACCTCTTTTTTCCTGGATGCAAACCCTTGGTAATGAGATGTGCCACATTGTAGGACTTTCTGACCACAGTGGCAATGTGGTGGTCGAAGGAGAGGTTGCAGTCAACCTGCATCCCCAGATCTCTTACAATGCCTTCAGTATTCAGTGGGCTCCCATCAATGTGGTAATTAGTGGGAACTGAGTTTTTACCAAAGGGGATGATGACACTATTTTTGGCATTAAGCTTAAGGCCATGGTTTCGACACCAGTCATTGGTCTCAGTGAGGCCTTTCTGTAGGATGTCTGCATCACTTGGGGAGTTAATAATGGCTCCCAGTTTGCAGTTGTTTGTGAACTTGGTCGGCTAGAGTACCTTTGTGTTGGCCTGGACTTCTGAGAAGGAGATGCCGAACAGCAGAGGACCCAGGACCAATCCCTGTGGGACTCCACTCGTGACTGGTCAGCAGTCTGACTTGGAGACTACTACTTTCACACTGTGTGTTCCATCTGTGAGCTAATTTGCAATTCACCTAGTGATACAGGGGTTGATACCTAGTTTGGTGGGTTTATCAATAATTCCCGAGTGAGGAATAGTATCAAAGGCCTTGGCCAGATTGAGGTATGCTATATGCACTGCCTTACCATCATCCACAGCCTTGGTGAATGACTCAAAGAAGTCAACCGGGTTGAGCAGGCATGATCTCCCTTTCACAAAGCTAAATTCCGTGGGGTCTAGAGTTTGGAAATTTCCTATATCTTAGGTAATCAGCTCCATGATGATGCACTCCATAGCTTTACATATCAGACTCATCAGGCTAATAGGGTGATAATTCCCAGGGTCTGTAGTTGCTCCCCCTTTATGGAGAGGGATGACTGTAGCAGTGCACCATTCGGTAGAGACAAAGCCTGAGGTGAGGCTGTGACTGAACAGGGCACACAGATGTGGTGCCAGTTTGCTTTGTAGTTCATGTAGAACACAGCCAGGGATATTATCAGGTCCCATGGAAGCTGTATTCTTAGCCTTGGACAATGCAGCTTTAACCTGTGCTGCAGTAATGCTGGGTGTCTGGCATTCTTCCGGTATTGTGACTGGTCCTTTGGGGGGGGGGATAAAGTTGGCACTGAATCTGTTGGCCAGTATGTTGGCAGTATCTGTTGGCTCAGTATAGGAGGTACCATTGTGCAGTAACTCAGAGCAAATTTGGGTATTGCCATGGAGGTTCTTGATATAGCTATAGAAAGCTTTGTGATTTTTAGTGTCTACTGCAATTCTGTCTTCATAGCTGGCTTTAGAGGATTTGATGAGGGATCTCAACTTTTTGTTGAGGCTAAGGGAGTTTTTCCAGGCTTGGGACTTCACCTTTTTTTGAAACAATTTCTTCCTTCTGTTGTAGAGTTTATTAATGGCAGGGGACCACCAGACTGGCTTACTTTTTTTGGAGGAGACTGTCTTGGTTCTGTTGGGTATGGCTAGTTCCATGCATTTATGTACATGTTCGTACATTGCATTGGTGCATGATTTGGCAGTCATGCAACTATTTTCTATTGGCATGGGTGCCATGAAGTTAGCCACCTCTGTTTTTAGGAGCCCAAAGTCAGCTTTGGAGAAGTTTTTCAAGGTGGAAACCTTTGCGGGTGGTGTGGGTGAGACGTGGATTTCTATGGTGATTAGTTTATGGTCAGATCTGACCAAGGAGGGACTGACTACTGGTGTAGATCAACGGTCTAGGATGTTGCTTCCTCTAGTGGGGGTCAGAATGAGCTAGTCCAGAGCAGTGGAATTGATGAATTCCAGGAAGTGTTGGGCCAGAGTATTGGTGCTTGAGTAGTTCTGCGAATTGATGGAGGGGTAGTTGAAGTCTCCTAGTATGAGAGTGTTGGGTTGGACCTTGATAGATCCCAGGGTGCTTGGGAATGTGGAGTGAGAATCAAGGGACATGGTTGGGGACCTATAGCATGCTATGACCTGGATCGTCATCTTACCCAATGTTAGTTGTACCTGAAGTATCTCCGATGTGTTATACTGTGCTACTAGTCTGGAAGTGTGCATATCCTTTATGAATATGGAGACATCACTGCCTTTATAGCTATGGTCCATGTTTCAGGGCCAAAAGGTGTGGAATGAGTTATAGCCTGGTAGTGCAGGGGTGCTTCCTGCCACTTTAAACCAGGTCTCCATTACAGCACAAATGTTGATGTTCTCCATTTTAAGGAGTGCTTCAAGCGAGTGCATCTTGAGATTTAGACTTCTAGCTTGAGCAGCATGACCTTCAGATTGCATTTATTTATAGCTGTTATGGTAGTAATTTGGTCTTTGGACCACTGCCTAAAAAAGGCACTATAAGGGTGGCAAGAGCCTTAGCCAGTACCCGGAAACCCAGGGATGACAGATGCAGGCCATCTCTGGCAAAGCATCAAGGTCTTTCAACCATGTCAGCCCAAGCAGACAGATACTGGATCCCCTTAGAATGACACCAGAAACTTAGCCAGTTGTTGAAATCAATAATTTTTTGTTTGTACTGCAGTATCATACTGGGTGACAGTAGGATACCGCTCAGGGCAAGGGTCATACATGCCTGGGCCACATAATCGGAGAGCTCCACCATGTCTCTTTTCATGTAGTACAGGGAGGTGCATCTCAGGTCATTCACACCCATATGGACAATGACAGAGTCATACTTGTACTTGTTGTGGAGTGACCTGAGTGCATGTGTTATGTGTCGGATTCTGGCACCTGATAGACAGCTGACTGTTACCTTCTCATTCAACCTAGTGAGTGGGACATCTGTGTGCCTCACTATTGAGTCACCAATGATTAGTGTATTGGGAAAGGTGTTTAGCCTTAGGGGCTTAGGTTGAGGGGCACACTGTGAAGGTGAGTTATGTGTCCTGTGGTTTGTGCTGTGTTGTGGTGGTCAAGTGCATTTCTGTCTTGGAGGTCTCTGCTGTTTGGATACATTTCTATTGATAGCCTCCATGAAGGTGGGTATGTGGTTTGTGTTTCTATGTGAGAAATGTGATGGTGGATGTTCTGGAGGGCTATGTGTTCCATGTGGTGTGGTGCAGGTGTTGACCTTCTCCTCTTGAACAGCTAGTCCAGTGTTGGCTGGAGAGTATGTAGCTTCCAATTTGGTGATATAAGTGCATCTCTCACAAGTCTGAGTGTTGGGAGGTAAGAGGAGAGGGTTGTCTGTGTACATAAGACAGTTGCTACACTGCCTCAGAATGCCCAAGTGTACCATGTTAATAGGAGAAAGCACAGGGAATTGCCCTTTAACTATGCCAGGAGGGGAGGTCATAACGACTAATTACTAAAGCTATTTCCATGAAGAACAACTAATGCTGATGGCACTTAGGTGTGCTACAATAATTGCTACAAAAACCTGTTGAAGTGCAAAGCGATTACGGTATTTGTAGTGCAATAGAGAAAGAACTAGCAAGATTCAAGGGAAAAACTGAACAGCAGACTTTCTGGCACCAGTAATAGTTTACTTCAGCTCGGCGCTGCTAGGCGGAACTTAAACAAGCATAAACTCACGCAAATGTAGGCTTTTAAACCAGAAAGTTGAAAGGGATGGAAAACTGGCCAAACGGCCAAGAAACTACAGTTTCTGGGCCAGAAACCACTCCTCTTGTAGTAGATAGGCTACTTAGTGCTCACCACTCCCACTGATAAACTCGAAGGCTTCCCTCCAACACAGAAAGGCTTGGGGGGCTTAGAAGTTTACAAACAGTCCTGGATACAGGAAATCTGTATCTGGACTAGACTAGTTACAGGAAAGGCAGGAAACAAGAGCAAATGCAGGCCTTTAAACCAGAAAGTTGAAAGGGATGGAAAAACTGCCCAAACAGCCAATAAATTACAATTTCTATTTCAGAAACTACTCCTTTTGTGGTAGATAGGCTACCTAGTGCTTGCCACTCCCACTGATAAGCTAGAAGGCTTCCTTCTAACACAGAAAGGCTTGGGGGGGCTCAAAAGCTTACAAACAGTCCTGGATAGAGCAAATCTGTATCTGGACTAGACTAGTTACAGGAAATGTGGGAATGAAGCTTAGAACTTGTTTTTTTACAGAAAAGCAGCTAAAACAGTAGTAAAAACAACTCAAAAGCAGTGCAAGCTAGCACACTTGAGTGTGTAGCAATAGTAAAGCAAATACAGTTTAAATAAATGCATTTAAATTAAAAATGACTAAAAACAAGTGTAGAAAGCAATAAATTAGGAAAAAAAAATAAGATGGAGGCTCTTAGAATATCTCTTTCTCCTTTCTGATGCTCTTGCAGTCTGCATCACACGAAAACTGGACCCTTGGAGCATAAACAAGTACAAACCCATGCAAACGTGGGCTTCTATACCATAAAGTTTAAAGGGATGGAAAAACTGCCCAACGGCCAATAAACTATAATGTCTGGGAGAAAAAACACTCCTCTTGTTGTAGATAGACTAGCTAGTGCTTACCACTCCCACTAATAAGCTAGAAGGCTTCCATCCAACACAGAAAGGCTTGAGGGCCTCAGAAGCTTACAAATAGTTCTGGATACAATAAATCTGTATTTGGACTACAGTAGTTACAGAAAAGATGGGAAGCAAGTGCAAATGCAGGCTTCTAAACCAGAAAGTTGAAACAGATGGAAAAACTGCCCAAACTGCCAATAAACTACAATTTATGGGCTAGAAACCATTCCTCTTGTGGTAGATAGACTACCTATGCATACCACTCCCACTGATAAGCTAGAAGGCTTCCCTCCAAAAGAGAAAGGTTTGGGGGCTCAGGAGCTTATAAACATTCCTGGATACAGCAAATCAGTATCTGGATTAGACTAGTTACAGGAAAGGTGGGAAAAAAGCGCAAACACAAGCTTTTAAACCAAAAAGTTGAAAATGATAGAACAACTACCCAAACAGCCAATAAACTACAAATTCTGGGCTAGAAACCACTCCTCTTGTGATAGATAGGATACCTAGTGCTTACCACTCCCACTGATAAGCTAGAAGGCTTTCCTCCAACACAGACAGGCTTGGAGGGCTCAGAAGCTTACAAACAGTCCTGGATGCAGCAAATCTGTATCTGGACTAGACTAGTTACAGGAAAGGTGGGAAACAAGTGAAAACGTGGGCTGTTATACCAGGAAGTTGAAAGGGATGGAAAAACTGCCCAAATTGCCAATAAACTACAAATTCTGGGCCAGAAACCACTCTTCTTGTGGTAGATAGGCTACCTAGTGCTTACCACTCCTAGTGATAAGCTAGAAGGCTTCCCTCCAACACAGAAAGGCTTGGGGGGCTCTGAAGCTTACAAACAGTCCTGGCTACAGCAAATCTGTACCTGGACTAGACTAATTACAGGAAAGATGGGAAACAAGTGCAAATGCGGGCTTTTAAAGCAGAAAGTTGAAAGAGATGGAAAAACTGCCCAAACTGCCAATAAACTACAATTTCTGGGCCAGAAACCTCTCCTCCTGTGGTAGATTGACTACCTAGTGCTTACCACTCCCACTGATAAGCTGGAAGGCTTTCCTCCAACAGAGAAAGGCTTGGAGGGCTTAGAAGCTTACAAACAGTCCTGGATACAGCAAATCAGTATCTGGACAAGACTAGTTACCGGAAAGGTGGGAAACAAGTGCAAACACAGGCTTTTAAACCAGGAAAGGTGGGAAACAAGCTTAGAACTTTTTTTGTTTGTTTTTTTTTTTTTTTTTTACAGAAAAGCAGCTAAAACAGCAGTAAAAACTATTCAAATGCAGTGCAAGCTAGCACACCTGAGTGTGTAGCAGTATTAAAGCAAATACAGTTTAAAAAAATGCAATTAAATTAAAAGTACAATGCTGCCTTTGGTATGTACCTAACCAGGCATATCCAACAATTGGAATGTCCACAGAGGTTCCTCACTAAAAGAATACAGGGTCGTAAGTAATATGTCTTATGCAGACTGCCTCAAGGCCCTATCCCTGTATTCTGTCTCCTACAGGCTTTTGAAGGGAGATCTGTGTCTGGCATATAGGGCATTTTCAGACCCCACTCTGATGGACCTCCTGTATATCCACAAAACAAACAGTACCAGAATTACCCATTCTAAAGACTTAAACTTTACCAGTGATATAAATAGGACCTGCTGGAGAGATAGGAATGTATCCCAGAGACTACCCCATCTATGGAACAAGTTCCCCATCCATGTGATGCAGAGTTCCTCCCTAACCCAATTCAAGTGCAACTTGGACAACTTGATGGGAAAACGGAAATTCATCCCTGGTTTGGCACCCGTGTCTTTAATGCAAACAGGTAACCTGTAAATCATTCATCTCCTAGGTCCATGTTTATACTTATCAAGGGCATCAGAACTTGTCAGAGATTTGGGATGTATGGCTAGGCTTAAAAAGACTCTTGTGGTTGTTAGCCTAGTAAACACCTATGAACCTATGAACCTTGTCTGTAAAAGAAATTCCTCCTATTATCTCAGCTCCCCCAAGCCTTTACACTTATCCTTATTATGACTTAAATGTGAATCTACAACTTGAAGTAGATCTCCATGCTAGACACACCTGTAGCTGCTAAAAAAACAGCAGTATATGTATAAATTAAAAAGTGCAGAATAGGAAAATTAGTAACTGAGCAGCAAAGAGTGTATTGGAACTCCTCACACATAAACTTCGCTACATTCATAACTAAAGAAACAGCATCATCACTCAAGGATCAAGCCTGTTTAGCACAACTTCCCATCCTGATCTTATCTGAAAATTAGCCATTGACCACTGCACAAATCCTTAGAAAGCATATACTGAATATAATACAAAAGAATGGCATTAAACCTATAAACCTGAAAAATATCCCAAGTATAAGAATAAATTAAATTGTTGAAAGCTTCATGTGTATCACAGAACACATATTTAACAGTGTTGCACCCCTAGTTAATGACATGAACAACCTCCTTGGTGAGAGGTAGCATCTAATGAACCTGTAGTCCTGGAAGGCAATAGACCCCGTCACTTATTAATACTGAAAAGTAAACTTGAAAAGTGCAACAGTAAATCTTAAAAAATGTTGTAGTCAGAATTACATAGAGCAATTGGACACCAGTTCCACATATGAATCTTCTCATCCTTCTTAAAAATAAACTGTATAACAGATTCCGGTTTAGCACTGCTTAACCGAATACACGGCAGTCGAACCCAACAATGATCGATTCCGGTAACCAAATTTTTGCACGTCAAACTGTTGGAATGTCGCAAAACCACCAAATGTGACATTTTTTACCTCTCTACATCCAAAACGAGTGCTAACATGGGTCACAAAGGGGATGCGGGTTTGCGATTCGATACAGTTGCATTCGGCATTGTGCATATTTGCCGCATTCCTTTTGGTCATCAGGGCTCGACCATCCGTCCGTCAGTTATACTGTGGCAAACCACAGATTCCACCTCCCTTTCATCCTTAATATCAGACTCAAGCAATTTGCTCAGGACACACAAAAGGAACTGGTCTTGACCAAGATCCATAACTGCATAATAGGCATATATCATACCATCTACACCAGGTGAACTATCGCCATTCACCAAGCTGAATGTCTTATAGTAATGGCCCATTCCAGGTTCTTATACTGTTCAACAGTAAGGCTAGAAAGTTACCTGAAGTTAAAACTGCAATCCACTTCTGGTATATACACATGGGGCATGTAATCTGAAACAGCTTATGATATACTGGTTTGGGTGCATATATTAATCTCTACAGTAGCTATTAAAGACTCCATCACATTCTCATTTATTTTAAATCCTTTCTCAAGCAAAAGAGTAACATCTTCTTTCTAACCCCACAAGAAATACATTTGCTTATGCAATTTCTCCTGCATGTATCTGGTATTCTACTCATGCATAACTCTAGATCACTATATTCTGTCAGGAGATAGAAATACTGTTGACATTCCAAATGCTTGCGTGTACTGCTTTCCATTAAATATCCTAACGACATTTAGATTTGAAGCTAATCCATAAAACAGTCAGAAAAATGTAAAAATCTGTCATAGAACAGTGATCTGACAACAGAATCTTAACCTCTTTCTGCCAAAAAGGGGCCATTAGAGCCCAGTGTGTTGTCAGTCATAAAATGCCTTTCCATATTTAAATCACACTAGGAAGGGTCCCAAAAATACCCCCATATGGCATATTGATCAGTAAAACCCAAACCATAATGCCTACTATTACATTCTATCAATGAGTGAGAAAGTAAAAAAGACCTCATGTGTCCCTTACTATAAGTATATGGCCTTTCCTGTCCTATACTTAAAGCACTCAGACATATCTGGTCTCTATATACCTTAACATCTTGCAGAATTTTTCATCCACAGCATCAGAAATCCACAATTAAAGTCAGTAATAAAGATGATGTCCATGTTAACCAACTAAAAGTGCTGTGAAATTTTCAAAGAAAGTAACATTCTGAGAATAATCTACTGGGGCACATAAGGTAACAAGGTGAAAAGCTTTCACCTGTAAATAAAGAAAAAGGTACTACCCCTCCCCCCATGTCTTATGATTCTTGCATTCAACAATCAGACTGTGGTGATTAACCAAAAGCAACAGTACCAGAACACTCCTCTAGACCTAAAAAAAAATCTTACTCCCCCATAACAGCTCAAACTGTTTTACCTCATGAAGAAAATGAATATCAAATAAACAATTTAATTAACATTATGAGAACGACTTCAGCACCATTTTATAAACAAGGAGATAATATCACTAATCATGCCATTAACATTTACAGAGAGTATGGAAATGCTAGATATTCCCATTGCTTTTAACTTTTTATAGATTTGTTTTAATTTCTGTTTACATTTCTGTCCCCTTAAAACAATAGCAACTGCCTTTTCACTGTATCCACATCACATGAATGTAAGCTATCACCCCTCCCCTAACTCTAATTAATCTCACGAATTGCCAGTAGAAACTGTATCTGGAGCATGCAGATTTTAGCTGTCACTCCCTTCCATCTAAAGTCCTTAAGATAGCATGCATATTCCTTGTTGAAACTGGATTTGGAGCAGGCAGCATTCCACTGGGTTCCTGACTATCAGGCAAACTGTTAGTCACTGATCTGTCTCTAAATGTTGCATATGTAGAGGTTACTCATATACTGTACGAGTTGTAGGTGAAGAGGGACTGAGCAATTGAGGAATATGACAAAGAAATAAAATTGAGCTAGAAGAGGGCCTCTGTAGGACATTCCAAGAAAAAAATGAAATAAAAAAAACACTGACACTCTGTAGTGTGGCCCTTCTCATCACACTAAGCACACAGGTAATAAGTAGTCTAACCCCCCCACCAAAAAAAAGGCCTCATTCTCCATTAGTTAAAAATAGCCATTTAATCACCTACATAGCAAACACTAGACTGAAGTTTTTGAAGTAAACTAACTCTCCTTTCCATCTTCCAGTCCAGATATCTCTTGCATCTGATGTTTCAACAACATAATGTCTGCGTGTAAATGTTTAAACATCTTGCTTGCAAATCGCATTAGCTCTATATTGCAAAAGATTGTTTTCTTAACTTGAACATACATTTCAAATAGAACATATTTCCAAGACAGTACAGTCATATTTGCATTAAATAAAACACCTTTATTACATTGTCCCAGAAATCATACCTGTCCAGTTTAATGTCAAGAAGAGAAGATAAATGAACCATAGGCTAAACATATCTTCTAGAAAACATTGATGTCTGAGAAACTGTCCAAGAACTCACTGAAGTATAAATAAGTGCTTTTTTTTGGTATTCCTTATGGGGCAAAAGTGTCAGTAAAACTTCTTCAGCACTTTGATGGTTTACATTAGCATTTCCTTATGCACCTGTATTCATTCAGGAAAACTCCTTGAAATAAAATGATTAACGGTTATGTTTGATGAGGAATACTGTTTTTCTAGAAAAAATACTTTAACCCAGGCACCACAACACTATTATATTATTTTATTCTTCCTTGACATACCCTGCATCCTTGGTCATTATGGAAGGCACTAAAAAAACTCCTTGCCCAATCTGCAAAAGTAGTAGGTGCAAAGCACAGTGTTAAGCACTGCAACACCAGTAGTAGGTGCAAGGCACAGTGTTAAGTAAGCGCTGCAACATCAGTAGGAGGTGCAAGGCACAGTGTTAAGTAAGCACTGCAACACCAGTAGTAGGTGCAAGGCACAGTGTTAAGTAAGTACTGCTACACCAGTAGAAGGTGCAAGGCACAGTGTTAAATAAGCACTGCAACACCAGTAACAGGTGCAAGGCACAGTGTTAAGTGAGTACTGCAACACCAGTTGTAGGTGCAAGGCACAGTGTTAAGTAAGCACTGCTACACCAGTAGTAGGTGCAAGGCACAGTGTTAAGTAAGCACTGCAACACCAGTAGTAGGTGCAAGGCACAGTGTTAAGTAAGCGCTGCAACATCAGTAGGAGGTGCAAGGCACAGTGTTAAGTAAGCACTGCAACACCAGTAGTAGGTGCAAGGCACAGTGTTAAGTAAGTACTGCTACACCAGTAGAAGGTGCAAGGCACAGTGTTAAATAAGCACTGCAACACCAGTAGCAGGTGCAAGGCACAGTGTTAAGTAAGCACTGCAACACCAGTTGTAGGTGCAAGGCACAGTGTTAAGTAAACACTGCTACACCAGTAGTAGGTGCAAGGCACAGTGTTAAGTAAGCACTGCAACACCAGTAGTAGGTGCAAGACACAGTGTTAAGTAAGCACTGCAACACCAGTAGTAGGTGCAAGGCACAGTGTTAAATAAGCACTGCAACACCAGTAGCAGGTGCAAGGCACAGTGTTAAGTAAGCACTGCAACACCAGTAGTAGGTGCAAGGCAGTGTTAAAGGAAGAAAAGGCTGGCTGAATAAGAGACTGCTCAAAAAGAGATATTTCAAAAATAATAGAATTAGAGGACACAGCATGCAGGGAAAACCTAAGATTCTCTGCTGTACCCGAGAAGCTGGAAGGAACAGACTTTATTAATTTTATGACAGCACAAATAAGCAACTGGACTGGTATTTCACAGCAGGAGTTGTTAATTGAATGGCACATCATGTGTATGCTCCAAATCTGGCCATGAGAAAGCAACTTAGACTTTTACTAGTAAAGATGCAATCCTACCAGCAGAAGGAGTTGATCCTGACAAAACTGTGGCAGAAGGACAAAGTAGTGAAAGTGCGAGACAGTAGAGTATTTGTGAAAAATGATTACTCACTGTACACTAGACAGAAGAGGAGTACACTTATTCTACTAATTGGGGAATGTTGAGAAGTAGGCATGAGATTCAATCTGCTTTATCCAGCTATCTTCAGAATATTCTTTCCTGAAGGGGCAAAATCATTTTTTGATGTAAAACATGCTATGGAGGAAATACAAAAGTTTGTTAAACAAAATTGGGCTGTGAAACAGAAGGAGATTCTGCTTCTTGTTCATCTGGTAATAAAGCAGGTTCAAGGCACAGTGTTAAGTAAGCACTGCGACACCAGTTATGGATAACACATTTGTGAAGCACCAGGAACAGCACATCCTAGACGAATTACACTAAAGCAATTTTAAACAGAAACAGAAATATACTAATGATTGGTGTCTTCATTGTTATGCACACAGATTCTATACTCATGAGGCTGGGCAAAAAAACATGGTGATGGTGAGCTGTCTGTTAGGACCCAAGCTTGCCAATGATAGAAGGGTTCTTAGGGCCTTTAAACTGGACAAATATGAGTACGACATGATGGTGGCGCATACTAGTGTAAACAACCTGGTCTACAGAATATTTAGTTATATGGAAAGAGACGTGACAGAGCTTTCCATGGACGTCACGAATGCATGGAGTATTGAGTAGAATCTTATCATCACTAAAATGATGCAAGGATATAAAGAAAAGGTGAATTGCTTTAGCTAATGGCTAAACACTAATGGCTTTCCAGGGGGATCCAGTATGTATCAGCTGGACCTTGCCTAAAACACTGTGAGGTCTGCAAAAAGCTTTCATTCCAAGGCTTTCACATACTGGCAAAAGCTTTTATAGCTCCATTGCCCCTATTTTAGGCAAGGTCCAGCTGATGAACTTCCCAACTTAACTTCCAAAATAAACCAACCATTGGAAGATTTCATGGTGGCTTTACTTAGTATTAGAAGTCTAAACAACAAAATGATTTACCATGAGGCCCTCCTACATTTGGAGCACATCCATGTATCTGTTGTTACTGAAACCTGGTTGAAGTGCTCAGTTTGCACTCCCTCAATACCTGGGTTTTGTGCTTAATTCTCATTTAGACCTCATGGAAACTGTGATGGTATATCTACATTTCTGCATTACCTTAAGACAGATACCTAGAAACCCTTAAGCAGAGTTTATAGAGATTCAAATCATACTAAATACAATCAGCTATCACTTCATAGTGTGCTGCAGAACCATCTTTATGTCTCCATAAAATCATGCAAAACATTCATAAATATTCTGCATGAACTCTCCATAAGTAGGAATGTTGTTATCCTAGGTGACTTTTAACATCACACATATTAACTGGGGGACATACACCACCAAGGTAGGATACACTCAAAAATTCTTAGATTGTATAAAAAACTCTCTAGACTAGATTGTTAAAGAACCAACTAGAGAACAGATTGTTAAAGAACCAACTAGAGAACAGAGCCTTTGAACACTGGCTCTGTGGAAACTAACTCTTCCTAAATCCTAATAAAACTAACCTACTATGATTTCACCCCTCAAAAACAGCTTCAAAATACTTCTCTGACTCACACAAATATAGAGGTCATATCTCATATCAAGTTACAAGACATCTCAATGGATGATCAACTGAAATTGATCTTCATATACAAACTGTATAAAAAATATCAAAAACTCAATATGTTCTACATATCCAAAGAATTCCTCACCAACCTCCCTCCAGTTACACTGGCAAACATATTGGTAAGAACTGGTGAGATATACAGTAGAAGGATACCTTCTCAGCACCAGGCTTTGCACTTGTCTTATTCCAGGTTAAACTGACTGTTTTATTTACCCCTTCCTGAATTATTTCTCTTACAGTCTCTCTCTTCCGTTCCTCTTCCATATTTCTTCCTCCTTGCAATCTACTATATACCCACTATCTCACTTACTGCTTTTAGTCACTACCCTTATTTCTTCCTATTTTCCTTCTACAGCATCATCTTTAAATCTTCTTTTACCTTCTTCTTCTCCACCTTTCTTTGACCTTTCTTGGCCTGTAATTTTCTTTTTACTGTCAGGTTTCTGTTTCTGCAAATCCTGTACTTTAGTACATCTTATTTCTCTAAATATTCAGATACACACACACACACACACACACACACACACACACACACACACACACACACACACACACACACACATATATATATATATAGAGAGAGAGAGAGAGAGAGAGAGAGATGTCAGACATCCTGTTGAAATAAGAGAATGCTAACAACCAGGAGATTGGCACCATTTGATCAACTGCTTGACACCCATGTATATGTGTGTGTGTGTGTGTGTGTGTGTGTGTGTGTGTGTTTTGCCTGTATGTGATGTAATCATGATTTTTTTTTTCTTCTGTTGATCTCATTTGTGTAATTTATTGTAACTTCTTTTACTTCTTTGTATAATTTATTGTAAAATAAGTTTCCTAACAACAACTTTAAATCAACTAGTGTATTAACAAGGTTAGTTCTTTTTCTGGAAACAAAAGAGAAACCTAACCTTAAAATGTTCAATTGTTCCACTGTCAAAACTTCCTTAGTAAAATTAATAACAAAATTGCCTTTATTTTGTCTGTCCAACTCACTGTGAGTCTATAAGTTGGCCAGAAGCATCCCCAACCCTGACTGTGCTCTCAACCTTTTCTTTTCATTCTTCCCTTGGGATGAGCATTTATATCTGGCTGGATTGTAGTTTCCTCCATGATTTAAGTAGCCTCATCCTTGGATCAACATAATTCTTTCGTGCATTTCTTTCTGACCTCCTTGCCCCTTGATGTACAACTGAATTCTCTAAAAAAGTGTTATTATTATATTGTGAAAACAGGCACCATTAATCAGTTTTGTAGAAATTGTATCATCATTACAGAAGATTGTTATTGCTTGAAGGGGAGGGAAAAAGCAATGTCATCAATGTAGGCTTTTTGATCATGCATTTTTTTCTGTTTTTGATATGTGCAACTAGTTTTGATATGCTGATCCACTGCAACAAACACAACCTCATATTCAGTTACATTGAATGACAGAACTTATTGATATTGTGGACCAGTTTTTTTAATTCAGTATCAAGGTGCATACTAGCATCATCGTCATGTGCAATAAGCAACTTTAATAACTGCAGCCTGATGGAATTAAAAAGTATTTTATGACATAAAATGGATCCGTGCATTTCATTCCATTCTGAAATTTATAAAACTGTAAACCCTTAGGTATGGTTCATAATATGATCCAATGTTCTAAATGTAAATTGTAATGTATTAATGACTGATATTTACTCAATTTCTTTTAAAAAAAAATTGTGACATTCTTTAAAGGGCATAGATTCTCAATCATTTCAGAATTTGACTGAAAGAAATTAGAAATTATTGTAAAAGAATGAAAGGAAAAATCAACACCAGGACTGGAGGGGATAAGATTTGGAGGCCAATAACAATGAGGAATACTAATTATAAAATCTTTATGAAAATAATGCAAATAAAATATGGGGACTGGGGAAGGGGTATATGGAGCAAATGGAAAACTAATGAAAGAAATGTTAACAATAGTAAACAAAGTAATAGATGCTATTTTTAGGGAGAGTAAGGATGTGTGGTTGATTGTGACACAGCAAAAGCATCTGACTCAGTAAGTCATGAGGTAATGTAAGATATTTTAGTGGCTTATGGGGTAGGAAAGACTAATAAAGTATTAAAGAAGTGATATGAGATGTCTTGGGTGAATGTTATAGTAAATTGGTGCTTAGGAATTAAATAAAAGATTGCAAAATGTGTGAAACAGAGGTGTCTGATGGGTATGTGTTTATTTAGTGGTGCTGCAGTAGCATTGTCGCCTCACAGCAAGATGTTGTCCCGTTCGATTCTCAGCTAGAGCATCTTCTGTGTGGAGGCATGCGTGAATGGGCATGCCTTCGTTTAAGGTTGTGTGTCAGGGTTGATAATTTGGCATGTAAAAATCCACTACCAAACATTAGCGAACAGGAGTTCCGCTGTGGCGACCCCTAGCCGGGATAAGCCTAAAGACACAACAACAAAAAAAAATAATTGCAAAGGTACAAACATGTACTGGTGAAATGAAAGAAGCAGGATGAGAAATAGAAAACAGTTGTAATGATATCTGTGGGTCTTTCATACGTAGCTGATTTAGTTATTGAACCAAAAATATAGTATGACTGAGGAAAACTGTGACAAGGCTGAAAAGGGTTAAGTAAAGCTTGATTAAGGTTTTATATATATATATATATATATATATATATATATATATATATATATATATATATCAAAATGTAAAGAACATGGTGAAATAAAGAAGATGAATGCAATATATTTTACTAGAAATTAGATATATTTCAGAATCAGGTTTGGTGAAAGTGGGAAAAATAGAACAATGGTGAGAAATTCTGGATGAAATAAAGAAGTTAGCTAGTTGGTGGAAAACTTTATATTTATCCTTTTAAAAGAGTATATGTATTAAATATGAATATACTAGGAAAGCTGGGTTAGTTTGATAATTGGGAAGTGTATATGTTTTTCCTAGAAAAATGGAAAATGAATTGTTGGGGATTTTTTTTTTTTCATTTTTCTTTGAGGATCAAGAATCAATCCAGTTAACTTCTAAGATGGTTGCACATTGAGTAGCATCTTAATTTCAGCTGTCTCAGTGTGAAAATAGAAAATCAGAAGAGAGAGCTAGTGTACTAATTTGTTTTGGGTAAAGTTCGGTAATTGGCTAAATGCACTGCTGGGATGCCAGCAAAAAGAAATTCAGAGAACCTGAAAGAAAATCAACCACAAAAGGTGAGAAAAAACACTGACTGGTGAGAATTCTGCAGCTGTTCAGCAAAAAGCAGTGCAAGTTCCAGCTTTGGTTCAAGACATAACCTCCAATAACCTAGAGGAAAAATAAGTCAAATGTATCAGAGCTGATTAAAATAAACAAAACACTGAAAGATTATATCAACTCAAATAACAAAAGGCTGGACAAAATGGAAGAAGCTTTAAACAGATATTTAGATGAGAAGATAAAACTGCAAAAATCAGAGGCTGAAAGGAAGAAAAGGCTGGCTGAATAAGAGACTGCTCAAAAAAAGATATTTCAAAAATAATAGAGTTACAGGACACAGCATGCAGGGAAAACCTGAGATTCTCTGCTGTACCCGAGAAGCTGGAAGGAACAGACTTTATTACATTTTATGACAGCACAAATAAGCAACTGGACTGGTATTTCACAGCAGGAGTTGTTAATTGAAGGGCACATCATGTGTATGCTCCAAACCTGGCCATGAGAAAGCAACTTAGACTTTTACTAGTAAAGATGCAATCCTACCAGCAGAAGGAGTGGATCCTGACAAAACTGTGGCAGAAGGACAAAGTAGTGAAAGTGTGAGACAGTAGAGTATTTGTGACAAATGATTACTCACTGTACACTAGACAGAAGAGAAGTACACTTATTCTACTAACTGGGGAATGTTGAGAAGCAGGCATGAGATTCAATCTGCTTTATCCAGCTATCTTCAGAATATTCTTTCCTGAAGGGGCAAAACCATTTTTTGATGTAAAACATGCTAAGGAGGAAATACAAAGTTTGTTAAACAAAACTGAGTTGTGAAACAGAAAGAGATTCTGCTTCTTGTTCATCTGGTAATAAAGGCCACTGAGGAACTTTGCCAGTGAAACCTTTTCTCGAGTTTCAGTGGAAAATGCTTGAGAGAAAAAAAAAAATCAAAAGAGTTGACTAGAAGAACCAAGAGTACATTGAAAAGGAAGGGTTCCTATCATGTTGTCGAACTTTTAAAAGTTCGAACATCATATGGCCAACACC
This sequence comes from Protopterus annectens, assembly GCF_019279795.1. Taxonomy (NCBI): domain Eukaryota; kingdom Metazoa; phylum Chordata; order Ceratodontiformes; family Protopteridae; genus Protopterus; species Protopterus annectens. The sequence goes on from NC_056746.1 coordinate 695,372,649, forward strand.
ATATGATCGAACTTTTAAAAGTTTGAACATTTCAACAGAGATCCCCGTACAGTGCGGCAATGGAAGTTTTTTATTGTCTGCACTGTAGTGTGATCTCAGAGTTGGTATATTTAAAGAGTGGTGGGTGTGGGGGGGTGCACAAGGGCTTGCACCCCCCTGCTTTTAAGATTCCAGGTAGGTTTTTTCTGTTTTTTTTTTTTGTTTCGAACTTTTAAGAGTTTGAACATATTGTCTCGACCATATGGTGTTCAAACTTTTAAAAGTTCAATTATGTGATATAGACCCAAAAAGGAAGCAGAGCCTGGACTTGGGAGATGAAGATAAACAAGAATTAAACCAGCAACTTGGAAATTGACAAATAAATGTGAGATTATAAAGCAGTAATTATATTTGTGAAACATGACAGAACAAGAACACCTGGAAATATTGGACTTTTTGACTTAGTTAAACTTGTAGGGGACTATAAAGTATATGCCCTACTTTATGTCATTAATGTTTGGAGGAATGCTTAGGAGAAGAGAAGAGGAAGAAAGGAATTAATTGAAAGAAAACAAACCTTTGTTATTAACAGTAATATTTGTATAGTGCATGATATCTGCATGCTAAACCTGACAAGAACACCTGGAAATATTGGACTTTTTGACTAGTTTAAACTTGTAGGGACTATAAAGTATATGCCCTGAGGAATGCTTAGGAGAAGAGAAGAGGAAGAAAGGAATTAATTGAAAGAAAACAAACCTTTGTTATTAACAGTAGTATTTGTATAGTGCATGATATCTGCATGCTATTTTCTCAGTTATTTCCAAGTGTAATGGGGATACTAAAGTAAACAGGTGCCCTTGTTTTTTTTCTTCTTTTCTCTTTCTCCTTGTTCAGTTTTAAGTAATGTAGGCACTGCAATGTAAAAAAAAAAATGTATTTTTCCATATGGGAATGACTAGATTAAGGCTTTTGGCTTTATCTAGTAGCAAGTTTTAAGAGAAAGCAAATAAATAAAAAAGAACATTGAATATAATAAATCTCTGCTTTAGGAATAAATAAATTCTTGTAGAAGCAGCTCTGTATCTAGTTCTTATGTATCCATGAGACAATCTGACAAAGAGCAATAAAAGAATATTTCTTTCTTTTATTAGCTTTCTTTCAGTGGCTAAGAGATAATGCTTTCTGAAAGCATTCAAGTGTTTTCTCATTCTGGTAAAGAAATAAAGATAAGACAAAACCAGACAGCACTTAATAGAAGCGCGGGTTGTACCATGCATCTAGCATGGATAACCTTCCTTTTAGGTTAACTCAAGTCTATGAGTGTTAACAAAAACAGCAACAGATAGCTCACCTAAGCTAATAATGCAAGTAATAGTGGCTGATAAAAAGTTAAAAAATGCTGTCCATAACCAACAGTGCACAAATCCTTTAAGAGATAAATTTTAATATTACCACGGTTAAAAAGTAAGAATAAAAGTCCCTTATGCAATAACAAACGATAAGCGCTTTCGATAAAATCTTCATATCGTTATTAAGTGGGACGTTTGATTTACTTAAATGAAAACTTTTTCCAATTGATTAACCAATGAGAGTCTGTTCAACTTCTGTATGTCCAATCAGTACTCTTTCTCATACACCTAGTTTAAAAAAGTCAGTGTATCTTTAGTTGATCTATTTCTGACACGCCTCCGTGAAGATCCGGATTCATTATCTGAACTTATACTGAATTTTGTTAGCAAATGGAGAATCCAGTACACTGTATGCTCATAACAAGCATATGTCATCACAAATATTATTATTTTAAAAGTTTTAATTCTCTCTAGGAGCACAATGTCAATTTAATGAGATAAATTACTTTATTCAAATTAGGACAACATAGTAACAAATGAAATTCCTATTTTTAATTTGAGAGTCCAATCAACATTGGGGCATGTAATCAGAATTAAATCGTTCGTATTGTGCAAGTAACTTTTTTTGAAATCATCATGTGCTGACTCCAGTTTTTTATTGCTTTGGATCATGAACATACTTGTCCTTTGCATCAGTTCGCACATATCCCCGAGGTAAATCACAAGCAGATCTCCACTGCTGGTATAATTTGCAAGCAGAAAGTCATACCTAAATTTATGTGTTTTAACAATCTACATTCTCTTTCTAATTTAATTCCTTCTCATTATTCTCCATAAGATATATGTCTTAATTTAATGGTAGTTCAGTATTTCACTTGTTTCATGATCCAAAGCAATAAAAAACTGGAGTCAGCACATGATGATTTCAAAAAACAATGATCTGAAGAAGATTTTATCGAAAGCGCTTATCGTTTGTTATTGCATAAGGGACTTTTATTCTTACTTTTTAACCGTGGTAATATTAAAATTTATTTCTTAAAGGATTTGTGCGCTGTTAGTTACGGACAGGGTTTTTGAATTTTTTATCAGCCACTATTACTTGCAGTATTAGCCTAGGTGAGCTATCTGTTGCTGTTTTTGTTGTTTATCATACTCAACAGCTTCACCGTAGCAGTAGGAAGATTTTTTTCTCATTTTCAAGTCTATGAGTGTGGCTGTCAGTTTGGGATAATTGTACCTGTTAGGAAGGTGAAACTTCAATATTTGAAGATGTACACAATTTTGTGTGTTAATGTTAAGTTAATAGGTTTTTGGGGTGTATTCAGGGTGTATTTGTTTTTTGTTTGAAGGATTTCAATAAAACAAAAAACGTTTTGTAAGATGTGACATAGGCTCAAATGGATATGACAAGAAACAACTGTATAAAAGTTCAACCTGCCAGACATTAGTGTGTGCATGTAACACAAAAGCTGGAACTAGATACTTAACAAAAAAGCTGTTACAAATAAAAGATGGGAATAATAACTTTTTCATAATGAACCTTTTGATATTATTTTTAAATGTTAATGGTCTCACAAATACATACAAAAAAGAAAGATTTGTGAGCTATATTAAAACATGTAGAGTGCAAATAGTTATGCTACAGGAGACACATTTGGAAAGAACTGAAAATGTGAATTTGATAAAGAAATGTCTTCAGGATGGTTATTCAGTGGAATCTTTGGGACAAAGGCAAAAATGATCACTTATATTAATTGCAAGAGGAGCTCCAATAGTGATAGAAAGGGATAAAAACAATAATGGTAGATACCATTTGGATGGCATAGTGGTGCAGTGGTAGCATTGTCACCTCACCGCAAGAGGTTCTGTGGTTTGATTCTTGGCTGGATTGCCTTCTTTGCAGAGTCTGCATGCCCTCCCCGCATCTATGTGGGTTTTCTCCTAGTGCTCCAGTTTCCTCTCACATTACAAAGACATGTGTCTGGAGTGTTTCTCCCCGGGTCTCTGCTGAAACTTGGCTTTGTTCCAAGTCAGACTTTTCTGGTAAACAAATAATAAATAAATAAAAATATATAGTACTAAAGGGCTACTGGCAAGGGAGGAGGATTACACTGACATGTATTTATATTCCACCTAAAACTACTATAATGGAGCTTAAAAAAAAGTTTTCAACAGGGAATATTATTTATGGATGGGGATTAGAATTTGATTTTCAACAGGGAATATATGTCTGGGAGGCCTAGAAGGGAAAATATAGCAAAGGAGGGTAGATTTTTGAAGAAGTTTATGAAAATATTTGCCATAGAAGATGTGAATTCAGTAGTAAGAGTTTGGGGTGAATTTACATATTATTCCCCAAGATACAAAAACTGGGCTAAGCTAGACAGAACTTACATTTCACAGGAGTTAGGTTAGATAGAACTTACATTTCACAGGAAGATGTGCATTTAATAGAATGTTTTGATATGCATTCAATAACTATTTCATATCATGCATCAATAAATAAAAATACAAACACAGGGTAATGGAATAGAAATGAGACACTGGTGCTTTCCCACCTATCTGTTGAAAAGAGAGGAATTTAAGGAATGGGTAGTGGAAATTATTTGAGAGTTATTAGAGAAGACAGAATTTTCTTCTGAAAATATATCTAGGAAGTGGGATAAAATTAAAGTAGAGTTTAAAAATAGGCTGCAAATAAATGAAAGAGATAGATATGGTTAAGAAGCAAGGAAGAATTATTTAGAGAGACTGACAAATGTTAAAGTATTGCAAAATACAGGGAATCTTAGAGAACAAGAAGGGGAACAATTGCAGAGTGCTAAGCAGAAAATAAAGGATTATCTCAAAAATATGCATGAGTTTGGAAAGATTGCTGTTAATCAACTTTTTTGATAAAAATGACAGAGCACAAAAACTTTTAGCACAGTGACTCAGGCAATAGAAAGTAGAAAGGGTTGTCGCCAAATTTAGGGAGTGTGTAACAAGGAATATAACAAGAGATCTTGTAGAGGTAGTAGAAATATTTCATAAATGTTATGAAAGTCTGTATAAAGCAGATTAATATAGAGATCAAGAGAAAGTACAATCGGAAATGTTTATGGAACAATTAAATATGCCAAGGTTAGAGGTAGATGAGGCTCAATTACTAATAGTTAGGAGAGGAGGAGACGAGATAAAAATGGAGATGTATAACCAAACAACAGGAAAGTCCCAGGAATAGATGGTATTCCTGTGGAAGTTTGGAAGCTATGAGGCAAAAAACTGATAAAGATTTTGTAGGTTATGTTTAACAGTACTTTAAGAGAAGGAGAAGCACCAATTTCCAGGAAGAAAGCAGTCATGGCTATAATACCCAAAGAGGGTAAAGACCCATCAGATCCAGCTTCATACAGGCCCATTTCAGTCCTAAACCATGATTATAAAGTGTTTATGTCTATAATGGCTAAAAGAATGCCAAAGGTGATGCCAAAATTGATAGAAATAGATCAATGTGGTTTTATGGAGGAGAGGCAACCATTTCAGAAAATTAATAGAACAGTAATGATCCAGAAGGAAGCTGAATGTAAGAAAATACCACTGTTGTTGGTGGGTCTTGATGCAAATAAAGAATTTGACTGAGTAAGCTGGTAGTATATGAGCAGGGCAATGGAAGTATTTGCATTCCCTGATCAAATTTATAAGGTTGATTAGGAGGATATACGAGGGATTGCTTGCAAAAATTAAAGTGGGTGGGTTCCTCTTGGATAATTTCTGTTTAAGCAGAGGAACCAGGCAGGGGTGTCCTCTTTTCCCTTTATTTGTACTACATTTAGAACCATTGGCAAAGAAAATAAGAGTCAGAAACTCAAGGATATAATTGGTATGGTAGTCAAGAAAAGCTGACTCTATTTTCTGATGATATTATTTTATACCTGATAAAACCAGAAAAGGGCATTTCAGTGTTGTGGAACATTTTGAGGCAGTTTCAAATCTTTTTGGGATACAAAATCAATGATGCTAAAACAAAGGCAAAAGCTGTAAGTTATGCACCCACACATGAATTGGTTCAGCAATATCCATATTTATTCGAACATGATAAAATGAAGTACTTAGGAGTATGGATTAAAAGGATTCTGGTGTGACAGCTAAGGATATGTAGGAATAGACTAAACAAAAGATAATACAAAAAGTGAGAAATTGGAAGCTCTGTTATATGGATATGGATAGTAAGATGCAAGCAGTTAAAATATTTTTATCCCATTAAATTTTATACACAGGTCAGGCATATTTTTATCAACTGGGGAGAAGTTGTGGATAGCAATTAATAAAGAGATGAAGGATTTTATCTGGGAGGGGAAGACATCAAGAGTCAAGTGGGATAAGCTTCTTCTGCCAATTGAAAAAGATGTTTTGGGATTACCTGATTTAAAGGGGTATTTCAGAGCTACACAGTTAAGGCTCCTATGCATAGCACAAGCAGAAACCTATAACTTAAAGTGGAAGGGGATGATGATAAAATGGGGAAGCTCAAGAAATAAGGAGAGACTGGGATTTTTATGCAGATCCTTAAGGAAAATAACAATAACCATGCAGAATATTATATTCATAAAGTAGCAGAAAGTATTCTAAGAACTATGCAAACACAGGAATGGAGAAACCATCTGGGCCTGATACTGAATAAGCATTTACTTTTCTAAGAACTTCATCCAATTCGCTTATAATAATTTATTTTTCAAATTCTTCCTTAACTTGTTCTGGATTTTTTTTAAACTTTCCAGTCTCTCTTATTTTTCATCTTTTTATTTTTATACATATTTCTACATACTGTACTACAATACCCATAGTTTGCTTTGGTCTACTTCTCACTTTTACACTTTTTGTTTCCCTCATTATACTAATATCCTCCTTTACTATTTTACCCAAATATCCAGATGCCACCTCAATTTTCTCTTGTAAATAATATATCTGCCTAAACAGTAAAGACATATTTTCCTTTATACATTTATTTTTCCATATTGTAATACTCTTGTATTATTCTCTAAATTCTTTAATACATTCCTAGAAATTCTCCCATACTTCACGTTCTCGTCCTTCCTTAAATCACCCTGCGATTAAAAAAAAAACATTTTTTTATATTTCTTTTTAAATTCTTTTTACAATTCAGACCACTTTTTATAGAAGTCCTTCATCGTATATGATTCTTTAATAGCTGGAATACTGCCTACTCTCCAATTTCATCCTATAATTTCTCATTTATTCTTATTATTCTCCTGCCATATTTTAATAAACTCCCTTTCTTCCATCCCCTCCATTCATATTGCTAAATGGTCTAAAAAAATGTCACAATTGTATCACCATCTACTACCCCCAACCCTCCAATAATATAAAATAATCAATTTAAAGGAAAACAACAGGATATTAAAGCAGATTCCCCAACCTGCTGACTCTTCCAGTCCCTGTTCTTTGATAAAGCTTAAAAAAATCACCCTTGCAACTTTAAAAAATAACCCACTCAATTGTTTACCCTGTTCTGCTTCCTAGCTTTCTATACTGTTTTTGTTTCACTTTGCAAACCAACTTGAAAAACCTGTAGCTGGCTCTGAAATTATGATGTCACATCTGCCATCTGCTCTTGCTCTAGCTATTGGAATGTTTCCTCCCCCAAAGTGATGTAATCCCCGCCTGATGTGCATGCTGTATAGAAGAGCCAGTGTTCCTCCCACATTGTGATGTCAAACCTGCCTTACCCAGCCCACTCAACCTAATAAAATCCATGTGGTGTGTGGAACTCCTATTCATTGTATGTGTATCCTGTCGACTGCATTTGTTTGAGGGACTACTGAAAAGTTTGGATTGCCTGCATTTTCGTCTGCATTTTTTTGCTTCATTGGTAAGATAAGTCTTCCTAGTGAATTAAAAATGTAATTCTACACACAGCCCCTGTTTGAATGCACTTCTAGCCCTATTTTGTGCTGCCTGATCTAGTTTATGACTCTTCTGAACAGGAATACTCTCTTCCTTCCTATGAGGATTCTGCTGCTGAAGAATCTATCCCTTCAGCCTCTCCTCTTGAGGATTATTCTTTTGGGGAAACCTTGCATACCATGAGGGAGCACTTCCACTGGGAGAGTCAAGACTACTCAGAATCTAAGAAAAGGCTCAGAGACTTTCCTTTACTACCTTAACACAGGTCTCTTGCTATCCCCCCTGTTTTAGACATTGTAGATGATGTATTTTCAGAGTCTGGCCTGTCTCCTGACTCTTTACCCCCTGCACCTGTTAAGCCAGACAGATACTACAGGGTTCCAGATTCACATAAATTTCTTTATAAAAACCCTGCTGCTGACCCAGAAACTATTTCTCAGGGTCCCAAAGGGGTCAAGGCTTCCACTGCAAAAAAACCTATCCCCTCTGATAGGGATTCAAGGGCACTGGACAGATGGGGGGGGGGAGGTTTACACTTCTGCTACCTTGACTGAGAGGGCTTTAAATTGTCAATTTCATATGCTTAAATACCAGCAATACTTAATGTCAGTGCTTAAACAGAAAATATTAACAAATTCTGAATGTGCAGGAAATAAGGAAATGCAGGATTTATTGCATGCAACTGAACAAGTGGGAAGACATACTTTGCAATGTGGTTTTGATTCTCTGGAGGCCTCTTGCAGGGCTGCTGTTATGGGTTCTGTCATTAGGAGGCATGCTTGGTTAAAGGAAAAGAATCTGCCTGATCATGTTAAAGCAAAATTATTAGATGCTCCATTACAGTATGATACTTTGGTGTTAAAGCAGAGGAGGTGTTTTCAAGAAAATGGAGGACAAAGCAAAATCTATGCAGACAGTTAAGGACTTCTTACAGATGCAGCCACCCAGATTTAGCAGGAACTGGCCCACAAAGAATTGGTCCTTTCCAGTGTCAGACAGGCCACAAAGAGGCAGATCCCAGCCCCAAGGCTCATACAGACCTAAACAATGGGGTGCTTCTACCTCCAAAATCAGAGAAGACAAATCACAGCTATACAGGAAACAGTCCCAATGACTTTCCTCTGCCAGCACCAAGCACTTATCTTTTGGCAGCCCCCTTAGGGGGAAAACAAGCACTTTTTTCACAAAATTGGCACATGATCACCCAGGACAAATGGGTCTTGAATATAGTGTCTCAGGGCTACAGGTTCCACTTTCACACCCTGCCAAGGGCAAAAGGTATGCCAGACCTGCCATACAATCAATGGGCAGAGGCACAAAAGCAAGTTTCATCCCTCATGGACATGAGGGCCATTCGGTGAGTACCACAGCAAGAGCAGGGACAAGGATTTTACTCAAGACTTTTCTTGGTACCCAGAAAGGACAAAGCCTGGAGACCAATACTGGACCTGTCCATTCTAAACACATTTCTGGAAGTTCCAAAATTCAAAATGTTGACTCTGCAGCATCTTCTGCCCATGCTGGGTAAGAAGGCTTGGCTTGTATCTTTGGACCTAAAAGAGGCATACCTGCATGTCCCAATCAGACAATCTTGCAGAAGATACCTCAGATTCATAGCTGGCTCAATGCACTACCAATTCCCTGCACTGCCCTTTGGCTTATCTACTGCGCCCAGGGTCTTCACAAAATGCCTGGCACCAGTAATTGCATTTTGCAGACAAAGAGGAATTCAAATATATCCTTACTTGGATGACTGCCTTATTCAAGCAGAGAACAAGGACATTCTACTAAAGCATCTAGATTACTAATTTGTCTAGGGTACACAGTAAACGAAAATAAATCAAAACTAGTACCCTCTCAAGAGATAATATTCCTGGGTGCAAGCTTAAATACAACTGCCCTGATGGCTTATCTCACGCCAGACAAACAAAGGCAACTGACTTCTTACTTCAAAATGTTGGCAACAAAGACCCAGTTATCTACAAGAAAAATTCTGCAGGCTTTGGGCTTCATGGCATCTTGCATCCTGCTAATTCCATATGCCAGACTGCATATGAGGTGAGTGGGTGAGTGTGGTGAGGTGAGTGGGTGAGTGTGGTGAGGTGAGTGGGTGAGTGTGGTAAAGTGAGTGGGTGAGTGTGGGTGAGTCTCATTTTTGGATGTAATTTCTAAATTTTGTAAACTTTGTTTTTGTATTATCATATTGCTTTACATTGCCCTACCGATATGTGACAAAGTACAGGCAGAAGCACAGTAACAGCTGCAAAAACTAAGAGCATAAATTTGCAATAACCATGCATTTACATTAATTGCATGTTTTTACATAAGAAGCAGATGTCTGTCACAATTAATCGACAACACTACATCAGATTACAAGTAGTATGCAGTACTGTAATTTTTTTAAATTATGTCTTAAAAAAGCATGTTGGTGCTATCATGCAAGTCTGTAAAATATTTAATGTTTATAGTGTGTCATTTGTTAGCTATTTAATCAAACGGGAAGGAAAAATAAGTGGGAGTTTGATGCTTTGCAAAACGGTGATTATTCCCAGTGCTATGTAGCTTGGTTCTAAATTTGACAGGAGGAGTGCAACAAAAAAAGTGTCCCACTGTAAGGAAGGAAAGGCTGACAAGAAAACAGTACATTACTCTAGTCACCTGCTGTGAGCTGTCAATCACATGCAGATAATGGGTCAAATTACCCTTAGATCTTTGACAGCTAGGGAAGGTAGGTGTGAAGTGGGAGGGGAGATGCCTTGAAGAACTAGATTTCAGCCTTCACAAAAGAAAGCAAGTTAGCATTTCTAAGAAACAAAAGCAATAAAATGCACTTTTCAGTTCTGTTCTGTAGCATTTCCACTGCTTGTGTTTGAAGTAGTCACTGAAAAAGGATAACATTTTAACCAAAAGTAGGGGACTTTAAGACAGCAGTGAATGCCTGTTAAGTCAATGAAGTGACAGCAGCTTAAAGGAAAGCGTGGCAGATCTGATGCAATTTTTTGGAGACAAACAATGCATTCTGGGATACTTAGAGGCAGAGTAAATAGTCTGAATTATTTCAAAATGCCAGCCCCCATGTGGTCAGAGTCAGAAATTGCATATAAAAATATCTAAAAAGCTCTAAATAGTCCCAGAGTGCTGTTAAAATGTAGGAAACACCAAACCATGATGAAATAAATATGTTTTTTGAGTCTGAGGGTGCGGTTGTCCTTTAAGATCTGAGTACCGCCTTTTATAAGTCCATTGACTTTTGTTCCACATAGCTGCCATGTTTTATTACTTCCTGATTTGTTTTACATCTTTCTCTTTCTTTTGCATTTTCCCCTTAAATCACAATTAACATCTCCTGCAATTATAATTTTCATGCTAACAACCACATAGTCTAATGTTTGATAAAACAGATTATATTTTTCCTTAATAGTTACATATGCATATAATGCTATAATTCTACAAACATGTTAAAAAAAACTCGAATTTGAATCTACCCATATACCCAGGTCCTTAAATGAATCTACAGTTTCAATCACTGTATGATGTACTAATATTCACCTTTCGATTTTATGTCTCCAGAATGTCATATGTTTAGTTTTTGAGTTTTTGGTTTATATCAGCATATAATTCTCCTGTACCCAAATGGTCAGTTTAGTTAAGTGCATTTGCAAACATGTCCTGTCTGTAACACATGCATTTGCTTTAACTGCGGCAAACTGCTTGTTACAACTGCTATGACATACTGAGTTCTTCAGCTATGAGCACAAATGTTGTATCATCATTCATTTATGAAGCTATGATATCCTCACAGCTTCATAACCCAGAACCAGAACCAGAACTGGTCTACCACACCCTTGCCACCTGTTGGCCACACCACCTGACAGCATGCTCCTGAGACAGACATCCCTTTTGCCCCTCCCTAGTTATAACTCTACTTTGGGTATTGACTAGGAGGCTACTAACTTCCCTGGGTTCTCCAGGATGCCTCCTTATCAGAAATGCATGACCAATAATTGTGCATCTTGCAATTTTTGAAAATAAGCTGTAGTTTTTTTAGAAATACAGCAAATGATAAAATTCACTGTAATGCTGTTAGAGTATTTTTGTAGCAGAGCTTCACCACGTCCACTTCCCGATGATCCCCAAGTTCCTTTTAATTATATATCCTAACTATGGGATAAGTGTAACTAGGAGTGGGAGAGTACTCCAAGTTACTACAAACTCAAATGTACTAGATATTTTCTGCCTTCACATCTACATTTCCATTATTCCAATCATTGCACAGTACCCTAGATAAGAGTAATACTTTGTCTGTGCTGGTATTGATTAAATGAACGCACATTAACCTATATATTTATTAAAAATGGTCATGGACACTGTAGGATGCTTCATTCATTTTGTCATCCACCTCACTGTAACTCAAAGGCTACATACCCTTGGATAAAAGGGAAATACAACTACTGCGGTGGTGGTGCTGCGGTAGCATTGTCGCCTCACAGTTAGATGTTGCCCATTCGATTCTCAGTTAGAGCATCTTCTGTGTGGCGACATGCGTGAATGGGCGTTCCTTCGTTGAAGGTTGTGCATTAGGCCCGGCAAGCCAGTACGTAAAATCTACTGCCAATCATTAGCGGTCCGGAGTTCTGCTGTGGCGACCCCTAACCGGGATAAGCCGAAAGACACAAACAAACTTAACTTGGCAAAATCATTGAGCTTCCCCAGTGCCTCTGTTGCTGCCTACCATGGATGATGACTCTTTACTTTCTGAATGGATAACTCAAAATATTTAAATCTGTAGGTCAGCAATTCATGAAATGTAATTTAAGCAACTGACTACAGACTGTGGTGGGGATGGATGTTTGTTTAAGTGATGTGTTTTGAAATGGTTCAGATTGTTAACATGGTAAACATGGTGAACAGCTCATCTGAATGTCTTGGGGGTTTGAATAAGCTGCAGGTTCCATCTAATTTGTAGCTCATCAGGGTCTCTTAAAATTTTTTCAACACCTGCTAGCAGATTTTCTTTCTGATGTATCATAAGGCTATCACAATTGGATTAGGATTCAAGATTACTGGAAGGGGATTAAGATTATTCTTGCTGATTTAATCATATGATGTAATGACAAATCCATGGATCTAATTAAAGAAATAATTTAATTTATGAAGTGATTTGTATTTATTCATGTGTTACTTCTGGCGCTCATTAAGAGAACACAGTTTTGCATTGACCTTCAAACTAAGTTGGGATAGTCACCTTTCTATTTTGATATGGAGCTCTTCTGTGGTGGATCACCTAATTCTGACCTGTCAAGTACAGGTATTTGTTGCGTGAGAAACAGTGAACCATATATTGTGGTTGATCATCACCTCATAGAGTATATTGCATATGATCCTGAGAGGTTAGTGGTCTATATCATTACTGGTACTCTCCGTCAAATAGCTCCATATCTTGTGTGCCTCTTCTTAAATGGAATAATTTGTGAGCCATTGTATAGTTTTTAGTGTTGCACTGTTTTGAAGGGGGGCATATGTCTCAGTGTTGGAGTGACAGCCAGGATTATATGAGGATGGATTTAAATTAGATGGACATTATGTAGTTTAGCAGTCAAAATGTTCTTATATGAAGGCAATGTTTCTTATTCAGGATAAGTTCTGCTGTCCCTGTCTAATCAGCAAACTTCTGAACAATTGGCAGGCTTTATATTCCAACCTGATTAATGAAAGGGAAAGCCTTTTCTGCCACTAAGTGAGAAGATGATGTTCATTTCTTTCATGATGAGGATGACCATATTACACTTAAATAAAATGAGGACAGATGACAACCTTTTCATGCGATCCTTAGACTGGATGTAAGACTTTGTTTGTGACTAAGTAAACTGAATGACCCTTCTGTTATACATCAAGCTAAAATTGTCTAGTAAAACTACTTAAGTAGGTCATAAAATTAGTGAATATTCTGTAAACATTTTAAATTTACTATGTAGTCAAGAGATTTGTACAGCTAACACTAAAAAGTGGTTGAAGACTAATATGTTATAGAGGTACAATTACATGCACTGCAGAACAGACTAGCAAGCTGCAGTTTATATGCAATATAGTAAGACAGTAGTACATTCATAATAGTAAGTACAATAACAGTATGAAGGAGAGGAGATGAGCATCAGAGGTTTGACCACTTTAGTAGCATAGTTCAGCTCTACCAATGAGGAAGAAGAGTTTGAAAGGCTTACTATCAAAATGAAGAGTGAAGGTTCGCCGAAGACTGGAATGTCGAACATCAGTTGACTGATTACCGTTTTGCCGACCTTAAATTCTCCAAGTGTCTGTTGCAGCGAATGCCACTGTGCATTCACTGATATGCATTTGCTGTTATGAATAGGGATCTCGGTACAGTGCAGATATGTGATTTGGGAATTCACATTCATCATTTGTCTTGTTTGAAAGTATGAGAGAATCCAGGTATTTGAAAGCTTTTGGATCATTATTTAATGGCACACAAAGATTCTGTATTTCAGTATGACTTTTGACAGAATGGGTAGATGAACAGTGTAGGACTAAATGGCAAACAGAATGACAGAATACCTCAGTTAATATTTAATAATATCTCTTAGAAATACATAAATGTGCTTATAATTTGCATAGGCTGGATCTGTCTAGCACTGTACACCATGTGTAATATGGTGAGATGGACTGGCAATAAGATGGCTCACTGTGGAAAGATCTCTGCCTCAGAGCACCTCCACGATTCAGTCCTGACTTCTGGTTACAGTTTGTATGGAATTTATCTCTTCTGCCCTTGTCTGCATGAGTTTCTTTGGGCCACACCAATTTCTTCACACCCCTCAAAAAACATCCTACTTGGTTGGTTACTTTGAATGTATATGCTGTATTACCCTTCTTCTTCTTGCATGGGTCATTACTGAATCCGTGGATCATGGCGCCACAGCAAACTTACCTGGTTAACAAATGTTAAATAAATGCACAAAGCACAAATGCATAATAAAACTACAGGGGTACACCCTCCATGGAGAAGTATTGTGGTCTTTTCAAAGCAAACGGACTATCTTTATTTTTTAATCTGATGCACAATATAATGTAATAATTGAAAGTAAAAAACAAAACAACCAGTACTACTTTATTATTTTAATTCTTTGTACAAAATTGGTAGGATCATTGTATATTAACAGTTTCTATTAACCAAATTATATTCATTTTTGTAACATGAACGCAAGCTTTGCTGGTATAATCTAATTCATTGAAGTTTCTTATGTATAGTAAAACCAGTTGTATATACTATCCTCCTTCTTTTGACTCAGGTCTGCTTTTTAACTGGCCCAGGATGTTCCTATCCTCTTTTTATAACCCTTTTTCAGTTAGTCTTTAGCTCAGTCTTCATATGTTGTAGGGCTCATGGAAGCATTTTCTGAAATCATTTGTGTAAATTTGACTAACATCTACTTGCCTTCCTTACACTCAGTTGATCTCAGAGATATGTGGTTTTCAGATGTACACAGGACTGTCCCTGCCCAGGTGAATCTCATTTTTCTCTCCTACTGGGACCTTTGAGATTAACCTCTTTGGTTAGGATCCTTTGAGTGGCCTTACACTCAAGCTCATCCCTTGTTTTGTAAGATGTAGACTGTTATCATTACAAGTAGTACTAGACTGTTAGGAATACTGTCATTCAAATGGTAGAGTTAGAGTTCCTCTTTTATTCATTCATTATCTGATAACTCATGTAATCCAGTTTAGGGTTACGGGAGACTTAGAGCATATCCCAGCACTCAGTAGACACAAGGCTGTGAACTAATCCTTACTGGGGCACCAACCCATCATAAGATGTACATGTGTGTAGATGGGTCTACTTCTATTCGCTGACATCCCATTTCACTGAAACCCATTTTGCTGACAGCTCATTTCATAGACAAACTTTCAAGGTGGGGGGCTTCACCCCCCACACCCCCCAATGTGGGGGGCTGTGCCCCCACACCCTCCCAACTATATATTACAACTCCACAGTCGCACAACAGTGGGGAGGGGGGCAAATCCCAGGTTTTTGCCCTGATTACTTTTGTCTATGAAATGGGGCTGTCAGCAAAATGGGTTTCAGTGAAATGGGATGTCAGCGAATGGAAGTAGACCCATGTAGATACATATATGGCATGTACCTCTGTGGGCAACTTGGAGGATCACCAATTCACTTAGGATATGGGTTTGAGAGACGGGAAGAAACAGCATCACCCATTGCAAACTAAAGTGGACTCATGGAAGAAGTACAAACTCTACATAGAAGGCACCCATGCTGAGACTTGAACTGGCGAACCGCATGTTGTGAGGCAGGCATGCTAACTGGTACACTACTGTGCTGCCTTGGGTTCCTGCAATAATTAGATGCACCTGCCCATTTTAGTAACTAGTGTTATACAGCATTCTGCAGGTATTATTGTAGTACAACACTGGGCCTCATCATCATTCCATCAAGTAATGCAGCCAAACAGCAGCCTGAATTTACATTTGTTTGTGTTGGAGGAAACTCCTGATTCTCCTTTGGACTGAAGGAAATGATTTGCACGCTAGCATGTTTCATGCTCTGACATTTTATAAACATAACAAGACACACCAAGTTATCAGCATCTGGGCAAAATGGCACTCATATGTATAACATGTCACACTGCCTACCATACGGAGGATTAAGGCAAGTGAGCCAAGACTCCAGGTCATTCTTTAGTGTCTAATTACTTCATTAAAACAGACCACTATAAAACTTTTGAGTTGATTGTTGTGACTCCATTACCCTTTGGTGTAACCTCAGTGCTACATTTAAAATACTAAAAAAATAAATTATTTCTGATTGATTGAATAATTCCTAAGTCTGTAACAAATAGTATTGTGTGTAACAGCTTCAGAGCATTTCAGATATTAGCTGACAATTATGTCTGAAGTTGTTCTTGAGAGACAAATTGCATTGCAGGTACTGTGTGGGTATAAAATGGCATAATAAATGGTACTGACAATAAAACAGAAGACATCTAGAGAAAAAACACACTCCAACATACACTGGAGTCAGTAATGCTGCCAAAAAAGAAGGATTTTCAGTAATACTGACAAAAAAGAAGGATTTAAAGTCCGTTATATTCTAAGTATGGCTTTCCTCTCACTAAACATTATTTACTGGGTCCCCAGCAATCTGTTTTACTAAATATTTAATTTCAGCATCATTTGCAGATTGTTTTTGTGTTAATGGTTACAGACTGCAATTAGCGATCATGCAGTAATCTGACTAATCATTTGTTTGTTTAATAATGCAATAGGTACCATAGATTAATTGTGATTTCCTGTTGTCCATTGACTAAAATGATATTTTATTAACTGGATTTATACATTTCCTTTAAATAGCTTTCAAAATACAAGTTAGCTCAAGCATATTTGCAAAAAGAAATAATGTGTATGTTAATGCTTCCTTCATTGTTTAAACCATTCTTGTGTTTTTCTTAGTTTTATCTGCTGTGCTGTAGCATGACCAGTTATAAATTTTTACACTAGATGGCACTGTTTGAACATCGGCAGATTTAAAACTTAACTTTGTGTAATCTAACAGACAGTTAAGAACACTTGGCTTTATCATGTTTCTGCATTTTTTTTTTGCTTACAGTAGATTTATTCTTATTAGTCTATAATGTATTCTTTCATTTAGGTTATAACGAGCTGCTTCTCTTTCTGAAAGTGAGAAAAATCACTGTTTACTACTAACAGATTTCTAATTGTCATGCAAATTTTTTTTTTGTTAAAATACAACCTTGTCACTCCCAGCTGCACAAAAACAGGTGCTCTCGCTCATAAGTGTGCCTTAATTATGTTGTTTCTATCCTGTTATGTGATGTCACTAAATAAGGTTAAGCAGCAGGTGACTGGCTTTCTTTCAGTTAATGATATTGGTCTAATAGTATAAAGCTGATACTACAGAAGCAACAGTGTTAACAGCCACACAAAACCAACAAAAGAGCATTACTCTATAATTTACACTCAGTGCTGTCAGGTAAAGCTATCTCGTAATGATCAACCACAAGGCAATAAAGGGATGCCTGATATAGCAATGAAATCTTTTTTCATTAAGCAACTATTAATGCCATACTGTGCATTAGCTTTCCTGCCAGGACACTGTTGACATTTCTTTCCTTCTGTTATGTTAGTAAGTAAATCATATTACTATGGGTCCATGTAATAGACCTGGCTAGGAAAATACCACAGAAAGCCATCTGTGGGACACATACATACAGAGTAGTGTTATGTAGTGTCCAGTCTAGACATCTTCATGACATATTGACATCTGTCTTAAGTTTTTGTTTGGATGGTTCCTGGTATTGATTTTTTACTGTCTTGCTATCTGAGATCTCCCCACTGTTAATGCTGAAAAGATAAAACCAGCTAAATGATTTGTCAGTATTTATATGCTCTTTACATAAACTCCCCAATCAGAAATTTGATAACACATTAACCACAGAATTAATAAGAGCAAAAAACACTTTTTGCAAGTAGTGAGACAGTCAATTGATGTCTGTCTTGAATGGAAACACACACATAGCCACTTTTTAAAGATTTACTGCAATAAAACAGCTGTATTTGTAAATGTGCTAAATATGATTTTTCAGTCTTATGACTTCTGTCCTAGAAAATGTGAGTGGCATTTATATTACTGTTTGATTATTAGCTTGTGTGTTTAGTTTTAATTAGCTTTAGTATCCAGGTAAATGGAATCCATTGGAATTAAATATTCTTCTTAAACTATAAATAGTTTATGGTCACTAATTCATACTCTGATGCCTGTTTTAGCCTTCTCATAGTTCCAAGGGAGCCAGACATTAATCCAATACTTTGTGGGTGAATGGCTGAGAGCTGATCCTGGAAGGAATGCCAGTCTATTAATGCAAACTGCTTTATATTGTAATTTTTGCAGGACACCTGCCGACAACTTCTGGTTCATGAATGCCTAAAATTAGGAAATCTTTTACAAGGTGCAAAACTTATTGCGTACATACAATAAAACACAAATATGTGCTTTGTAGTTTTCACAAACCTGTATTAGTCAGTGTTTTCTTTTCCTGTTCCCTTAATTTCCTTATTTTTCAGAGTGGCTATGCAGTCCTTGAACAGGTTGTAGTGATGAATAAGTCTTGACCAAGATGTGGTAGTTTCAGTTTATGAAAAAGAGGTTGGTCAAATGTGACTACTGATTTTGACCAAATGTTCTCTTTATATTCAGTATTTAAACTATTATATATGAACATAGTTGTAAATTAAGGATACCAGAATTAATTTGAGTTTATAGAGCTGCAAATTTTGCATACCACTTATCTTTCCTTACTCAAATCTCAGAAATAATTTATTCTGTTATGGCTCTTGACTACACAGAAGGACTTTTGCTTCACCTCAGTTATTTATAGCAATTCTTTGGCCCTTTCTGCAGCCACACCTTCTTCATTTACACCTTCTTTTGCTACTGCTTCATGTTACTGAAGTAATGTATCTGGCCATTAGTAAAATCTCTGTTTTTTGGCACATGAAAATTAAGGCATTATACCAGGTACATGAGACACCGCTGTTTAAAACAGTAGCACTTATGTGAACCATACATTATTCAAAAGGAATTAGTCTGATCAGCTGTTAAGCTAATTATGTCAAATTAAGGGTGCAGGTGGAAAGCCCCCTACATGAGGGATGTGGGAGACATGTTCCTACACAGTAATGGGCTGCATAAAAAGTGAGTCACCTACTTTGCTTTTTTGTGACTTTTCAGTGAAATGCATTCTGATTAATTGACATGGAACCAGTTGTGAGAATGCAGATTAACTATCCTCAATATTTATACAACATTGGTTATGTCAAAGGAGTAGAATGTTAGTGCTGATTTTATCATGTTTTCTTCAGTATGGAGGCCTTTCATTCTTCTTCACAGTTCCACAATATACACATGCACAATTGCTCTGTGATTTACACACACACACACACACACACACACACACACACACACACACACACACACACACACACACACACACACACACACACACACATATGTAGACACACAGACACACACCTTATACTTGCCTGCACCTGTTTACACATTACAAGTCCGTGATGCACAACAAATGGTAAACCCTGTAGAAGCTCTTGCTATGTGAAATGCATCATTATTTGTCCCTGAACTCTATGCCACCCCAGTATTGAAGTGACTTAACCATCAGTATTTTTTAGCAGTTTTTGATTGTGGGGTCTAGTGCCTGGCAAACAGCTAGTCACCTTTTCTTCTGGGGTGCAAGGGTTAGGGTGATGGAGTTAAAAAAGCATAGCTGGGTGTGGGTTTTAGTTTTTTTCCTCAAGTAGTAATCCTGAGGAATGTAGGGACATTGTAGAAGGATAAGCTTGTACTCCAGTTATCCTCCCATATAGACACTGGAGTCCTTTCTTATCACACCTTGTCTACATGACTCTCCATTGCTGATTGGATTCTGAAGTTCCCCCAGACCCTCAAGTACAGGACTGATAAATGACCACTTGAAAAGCTCTGTTCAGAAAGTGCAATTGTGTCCATGGTCACTTAATGGTCAGTGATAGTTTTGAGCACCCAGCTAAGGGTCTATGAATTTCAATAAGGAATGGTATTTTTATTTGAAGTATCATGACTCTTTATTTTATAAATATCAGAATGTTTAGGTTTGCACTATTTTACAAAATAAAATAAAATAAATACATAAATAAATTCTGAGCTAAGAAGAACAAAGGAAAACTGATTAAGTCAGCACTGGCTATTTATTGTACATCTGAGAGTCAGTGTTAAAAGAGGTAATCGTACCCAGTATATAAAATAAAATTTGATCGGCATGGGAACTTCAGACAGAGGTAACCTGTATCACTGTGTAGTCACACAGTTTGTATTTAGTACTGCTTTTAGTGTAGCATGCATCAGCATAAGTCAGTGAAAGATAACTACGATGCCAAGATTTACCAGGGAGTTGAGCAGTGATTAAAGTCTTAAGTGCAGTGCCTGATGAATTGTATCTGTTATAAGTGCATGTCTTTTCTTTTACATGCAGTCGTTTCTTAGCTGTGATGCAAACTTAGATTGTACTAGTTCCTGCTGGCCGAGTGACTGCACTGGTCAGCATGAGATGCATAGTGACATGAGTGTGTATCTGTTCCTTTGTTGTATATTTCTGGAAAACAGTATGCTACTGGCATTAATTACTGGGGCATAGAGGCATGTAGAAGGAATGGATAAGACACTCAGCCTAGGTCTCTTTCCTATGTCCTTGTTGACAATTTTCATGATAATTCTTTTCGTGGCTTTGCAATAAGACTAATCAGACTAAGTATAAGGTCTGATTTTGAAAGTTATCTTTTGGCTTGTTTGTTGTGAAGAAGCTTCTCCAGACCCTTTTCTGTGTGCACACCTGCAACACACTTGGTCTACCTGCATCATCACAGCTCGGCCCCCCCCTCCCCCCCCCCAGCAACTGCAACATTGCCAGATAAAATCACTGCTATGGTCTGGTTTCTCCCTACAGTTATTGCAAGCCAAGAATAACACTTTTTAATAAGGATACCTACCAGACAAGTGTGCATGGCACACTTGGTCTACCTGCATCATCGCAGCTTGGGTCCCCCCCCCCCCCCAGCAACTGCAACATTGCCAGATAAAATCACTGCTATGGTCCGGTTTCTCCCTACAGTTATTGTAAGCCAAGAATAACAATTTTTAATAAGGATATCTACCAGACAAGTCTGCATAGCACACTTGGTCTACCTGCATCATTGCTGCTGGTGTTCCCCCCACCCCCAGCAACTGCAACAGTGCCAGATAAAACCACTGCTACGGTCCAGTTTCTCCCTACAGTTATTGCAAGCTAAGAATAACACTTTTTAATAATGATACCTAGCAGACAAGTCTGCATAGCACACTTGGTCTACTGCATCATCGCAGCTCGTGTTCCCCCCCCCCCAGCAACTGCAACATTGCCAGATAAAACTACTGCTACTGTCCGGTTTCTCCCTACAGTTATTGCAAGCCAAGAATAGCAGTTTTTACTAAGGATACCTACCAGACAAGTCTGCATAGCACACTTGGTCTACCTGCATCATCGCAGCTTGGGTCCCACCCCCCCAGCAACTGCAACATTGCCAGATAAAACCACTGCTATGGTCCAGTTTCTCCCTATAGTTATTGCAAGTCAAGAATAACACTTTTTAATAAGAATACCTACCAGACAAGTCTGCATAGCACACTTGGTCTACCTGCATCATCGCAGCTTGGGTCCCCCCCCACCCCCAGCAACTGCAACAGTGCCAGATAAAACCACTGCTACGGTCCGGGTTCTCCCTACAGTTATTGCAAGCCAAGAATAACACTTTTTAATAATGATACCTATCAGACAAGTCTTCATAGCACACTTGGTCTACCTGCATCATCACAGCTTGGGCCCCCCCCCCCCCAGCAACTGCAACATTGCCAGATAAAACTGCTGCTATGGTCCGGTTTCTCCCTACAGTTATTGCAAGCCAAGAATAACACTTTTTAATAAGGATACCTACCAGACAGTCTGCATAGCGCACTTGGTCTACCTGCATCATTGCACCCCCCCCCAGCAAGTGCAACATTGCCAGATAAAACCAGTGCTACGGTCCGGTTTCTCCCTACAGTTATTGCAAGCCAAGAATAACACTTTTTAATAAAGATACCTACCAGACAGTCTGCATAGCACACTTGGTCTTTCTGCATCATCATAGCTCGGCCCCCCCCCCCTGCCAGCAACTGCAACATTGCCAGATAAAACCACTGCAATGGTCCAGTTTCTCCCTACAGTTATTGCAAGCCAAGAATAACACTTTTTAATAAGGATACCTACCAGACAAGTCTGCATAGCACACTTGGTCTACCTGCATCATCGCAGCTTGGGCCCCCCCCCCCCCCAGCAACTGCAACATTGCCAGATAAACCCACTGCTATGGTCTGTTTTTTCCCCACTGTTATTGAAGCCAAGAGTAACACTTTTTAATAAGGATACCTATCAGACAAGTCTGCATAGCACACTTGGTTTACCTGCATCATCGCAGCTCGGGTCCCCCCCCCCTTGAGCAACTGCAACATTGCCAGATAAAACTACTGCTATGGTCCGGTTTCTCCCTACAGTTATTGCAAGCCAAGAATAACACTTTTGAATAAGGATACCTACCAGATAATTCTGCATAGCACACTTGGTCTACCTGCATCATCGCAGCTCAGGTCCCCCCCCCAGGAATTGCAACATTGCCAGATAAAACCACTGCTATGGTCCAGTTTCTCCCTACAGTTATTGCAAGCCAAGAATAACACTTTTTAAAAAGGATACCTGCTATACAAGTCTGCATAGCACATTTGGTCTACCTGCATCATCGCAGCTCGGGTTCCCCCTCACCCCAGCAACTGCAACATTGCCAGATAAACCCACTGCTATGGTCCGGTTTCTCCCTACAGTTATTGCAAGCCAAGAATAACACTTTTTAATAAAGATACCTACCAGACAAGTCTGCATAGCACACTTGGTTTACCTGCATCATCGCAGCTCAGGTCCTCCCCCCCCCAGGAATTGCAACATTGCCAGATAAAACCACTGCTATGGTCCAGTTTCTCCCTACAGTTATTGCAAGCCAAGAATACCACTTTTTAAAAAGGATACCTACTATACAAGTCTGCATAGCACATTTGGTCTACCTGCATCATCGCAGCTCGGGTTCCCCCCTCCCCCCAGCAACTGCAACATTGCCAGATAAAGCCACTGCTATGGTCCAGTTTCTCCCTACAGTTATTGCAAGCCAAGAATAACACTTTTTAATAAGGATACCTACCAGACAAGTCTGCATAGCACACTTGGTCTACCTGCATCATCGCAGCTCGGGTTCCCCCCTCCCAGCCAGCAACTGCAACATTGCCAGATAAAACCACTGCTATGGTCCGGTTTCTCCCTACAGTTATTACAAGTCTGCATAGGTGACTGGATATTTACGGTTCTTGTTATTAGCAGATATGGTCCTTAACAGTTATATTTTAAACATTGTGACTGGTTATTTACATTTCCTTTTACAGCACATTTGTTAATTTTACTAGTTATTTTTTAAACATTGTTTTGGCCGGTATGCACACCTGGATGAGCTACCCCCCCAGGCAACTATAGCTTTGTCTATTGCCACTGCATGGCATAACTTAACAATATACTTGCTGTATCTTGTCCGAAATAGATCTGCCTCCACACTGAATACTTATAAAGTAAGGCAAGTACCATTTACTTGATGTATTGTGTCCCCCAGATATATTTACCTTCCTTTGTATTACTTGCACACCAAGGCCATAAAGTAGGGTTTCTGTAACTAACTGCTTACACTTCTAATTTCCTGCTTCTACCTCTTCCTTGCTTACACTTACATTACACCTCCAAGGCTTCCACTTCTTATGCTGATTGCTTTTCTTTGCAGTCTTCTGCAAGGGGGCTGGCCAGATCTCTACCTGCTTTTTCTGGTTATACCTTCCCCCATTTTGTATCTCCCTCCTCCTCCATGCACATTGACTAGTCTATATTAGTGGGTCTCCTTGAGCGGCGCCATATTGAAAGTTATCTTTTGGCCTGCTTCTGGTGGGGAAGCTTCCCTAGACCCTTTTCAGTGTGCACACCTGCAAGTAAGTACCTGCAAGTGTTTAAGTTCTTCTCAAATGTTTGTGGTGCACCTGGTTTAACAGACATGTTTATGTTTTCCAACTGAAGTACTTAGCTAACTTTATGTAGTCTAGAGATCTAACTGACGTAATGATTGCTTTTACTACAGAAACTGTTTACTGTTACATATGATGTTATGCTCACAATAGTCTAAGGGGCTAACTGAAGCTGTGACTGCTTTTACTACATAAACTGTTTGCTGTTAAATATACTGTTATACTTACAAGGAATTTGGCCGGAGACTTGTGTTATGTGATGCATACAACAACTACAGTAAACAAGTGCTACATTCCCCATACTTTCCTTACCTCTGAGCTTACCTACCTAACCACTGATTGTTCGTCACAGTCTTGCCTTCTTCCTTCTCCTTGGCTCTACCTGCTCCATTTGTCCTGAGGGCTCACTCCGGTCCCCTTCCCTACCCCCAAATCTCACCCACCCCAGTGCTCCTACACTTATTCTAGCCATAAATTCCCTCCCTCGTCTCACCCAATCCACTCTCATCTCCTCACTATCCCCTCCCCTCCCATCCTCCAATACTCTCTCACCCCTCCCCCACCCCTAATCCTTAAAGCTCTAGATACACTTCCATATTCCTCCCTCATACACTGTCACCAATAATCCTATTACATCCTCAACACCTAACCCCAACTATTCCATTATACCTAAACCACACCATGTCTCTTCAAACCATTCTCATCGTTTCTCTTAGCCTACTACTCCTAATACCTCTATACCATGCTACCTCCTATTCCTCTTACAAACTAACCCCTTCTTTCCTATCCCCTCTTCACCCCACCATCACCCCTAACACACATCATTAACTCTGCCACATCTCATTTTTGCACTATATCCTCATCCCTAGTGCTTCTAAATCCACTTCTCTGCTTTAAACTAAAACTCCTATCCTCCTCAATGCAATGCCATATTCCCAAAGCACTATTGTACCTCCCACCAAACTCTTGGAGCAAATCCAAACTCCTGCTCTCCTTCCCATTTAACTGCCTATGCCTAGCAGGAGACATACACCCCAACCCAGGACCTAGTACCAGCAGCAATCCATCTCCCCCCATTACCACCCATACTACCAACCCTAAATACCTCAAGATCTTGACCATCAATACCCAGAGTCTAAGAAACAAATTAGCCCACTTCCACGCTTGGCTATCCCATACCCAACCTGACAGTGTAGCTGTCTCTGAGACATGGCTAAAACCCAACATTTTAGACTCTGAAATACTACCCATGGGTTTCAAGTACTTAGACAAGACCACCTAAAAAAGAAGGGTGAAGGAGTAGCCTTAATCTACTCTAGCCTACTCTCCATCACTCCCTACCAAAATCCTATTCCACAGTTCAACAACGCTGAACTAGTCATAGGAAATCTCAAACTAAATAACAAGAAAAGCATTTGTGTTATAGCCCTCTATATTCCCCCTGGAAACAACATTAACACACTTGAGGAAATTCTTCTATGGGCCTCATATAATATCAAGCTTGAGACATACATCCTAGGAGATGTGAATATTGACTGGAACAAAATTACTGCCAATAACCCCACCATTTCAATTAATCTATGTAATTTCACTCAACTCACAAATGCTATAACCAGACCTAATAAAAATACCCCCCAGACTCCATACTGGACTGGATCCTTGTCTCCCACCCAAACAAAATCTCCCACACTGGCACCTTACCAGACTCTATCAGTGATCACTTACCAGCCTTCATCCATAGAGCAACCCCCTCCTCTCCTCATCTACACCAATATATCCATACTCGGAATCTCAACAACTTTAACCCTACAACTCTTTCCAATTCTGTCAAACTGATAAATTGGGACACTCTAAAAACTCTACCTCTGGACAGTGCTGTTGAATTCTTCAGCTCAACCTTCTTAGACACTCTTAACTCCCAAGCCCCTCCAAGAATAAAACATATAAAACCAATTCCGCCCCTTGGCTTAGTAAAGATACCAAAAAAAAACTCATGCAACAAAGGGACAAGACCTGGAAACTCTACCATCATAATAGGCACCCAGACACCCTTCTTAAATATAAACAACTCCACAATTTAGCCAAAAAACATATCATACAAGACAAAAAAGCATACTATATCAAACTCCAGTCTAACCACTCCTCTAACCCCAAACAGTTCTGGAAATCCATCAACTCACTTCTCAACCCAGGCACTAAAAACAACCCTTGCCCTGACACTAGTAAATCTGACCCAGAAATAGCTAGTCTGCTCAGGTCCTTCTTTACTAACTCTATAGCAGAACTCACTAAAACGTTCCCAAACAACACCTCCCCCCAAATCAAACCCTCTGCCCAACCTTCCACCCCAAACACACCTCCCATATTGCACTTCAAACCCATCCCCACCTCATATATAAAAAAACTTCTCTCTAAGCTTAAGACTTGCTCCAATGCCCCTGACAATATCCCCTCACTCTTTTTAAGAATTGCAGCATACAGCATCACCACCCCCATTAGCATACTCATCAACAGATCCATACAATAATCATATATCCCCAAACTGTGGCATGCAGCCTTTATCCTACCCCTCCATAAATGAGTCAAAAATAATATCTCCAAATTCTGACCCATAGCGATTCTCTCCCCTATTTCAAAAATTCTTGAGAAATGCATCCACCTCCAGCTCATGCCATTCATTGCACATAACCAACTCCTCACCCCAACACAACATGGGTTCCATCCTGGCCATAGCACAATAACAGCTCTTCTCTCTTTTCTATACATCATAAACCATTCCTGTGACTCTAGAGAACTTGTATCCAATTTCCTCCTTGACCTCTCCAAGGCTTTCGACACAGTCTCCCATACCCACCTTCTTCACCACCTTTCCAATCTTAACCTCTCACAAAACACCATTACTTGGTTCAGCAGCTACCTCTCTGATAGATCTCAGGCAGTAAAATGGAAGACTGGCAACTCAGCCTTCCTTCCCACCCCAACCGGGGTACCTCAGGGATCCATTCTTGGCCCTATGCTCTTCAATATCTTCATTAATGATTTCTATGCAGCCATTCCTAACACTAAGATAGTACAATATGCATATGACTCAACTTTAGTTTGCTCTGCATCAAACCTCCCTGAGCTCTAAACAAAAACTCAAACTGCCTTCTCAACTACTGAGAACTGGATGCTCCAAAATCACCTCTCTTTGAATGCCAACAAATCAAAGATCCTTCTATGCTCTCCCTCAAAATCTATCCACCTAGACAAAACCTCTTTCAAGATTACAAGCCTTGCCAACTCCACTATAGAAGTTGTTCCTTTTGCTAAACTTCTTGGAGTTAGTACTGACAAACACCTACAATGTGATACCCATATTCAGCTAAATATAAAGAAAACCCATCAGAAACTTGGCATGCTGTACAGAAACTCCCACTTCCTCTCCCCCTCAACAAGACAGACCCTCACCACTACCTTCTTACTACCTTAACTAATGTATGGTGCTCCCCTACTAACCAATCTATCTTCCTCTATCTGTTCTAAACTAGAATCCTGTTACAATAAAATCTCAAAGTTCGCCACCACTTCCAAATACTCCACTCACCACTTTAAACCTCCCCACTAGCTGCAATGGCTAGAACTCCCAAACTACCTTGACTACCTCCAACTCATCACCACTTGCAAGCTTATTTTCAAACCAACCATATGCCCAGCACTAACAAACATCCTAACATTATACACCCCAAACAGAACTCTAAGATCTACCCACCAAAATCTTATATCTGTTTATAAACCAAACCGTCCTGCTGGTCAGCTTCTCCTATCCTTTTCTGTCGCCAAAAAATAGAATTCTCTCCCTCCATCTCTAAGAATTTCTGAGAACTCTGAATGCTTCAAAACCCAGCTGCATTCTTACCTCTCCCAAAAATGGAAATGCAATTGCACTCCACCTACCTAACCTGCTTAATACATAAATACTTTATAACACAGAAAGTTTGTTCTTCCTTACACACTATTGATTAACCCTATGTACTGCCTTCATGCTAATGCTACCTCTGTACCACACTCAGAGGATTTAAACCTCTGTATTAATTTAACTCATGATAATATTCATGCATAAAGAACTCATCCATGCTAATGTTACTTCTATATCATTCTCAGATGATTTAAACCTCTGTATTAATTTAACCTTGTACTACTGTTCTCAACCACTAAACATGTAAATATGCTTTACATACCTCTCCAAGCTGCTGTTTAACTTTTGTTTAGTTTTTGCTATTTTGTATGTAAAATTTGCTTAGTTTGTTTCTGTTTCCACTATGTATTGTACTTCATATTATGGAGCTTGTACTATGTATTATTGGAGCTTTTCTCCCCAGGCCTCCACTGAAAATAGGCTCTTTGAGCCCAGTGGACTTCCCCGGTCATTAAACTGGAAATAAATAAAAATATATAAATAAATAATAGTTTCTAAGATCTGTTGATTGTCCTCCTTTATGAAGGGGATGACTGTTGCAGTCCTCCATTCACATGGCACAAAACCTATTTTAAGACTGTAGTTAAATAATGACTCCAGGGGTCCTGATAAGTCATATTTTAGACTATTCAGGAGGCATCCTGGGATGTTATCAGGGCCCACTGAGGCCGTGATCGTGGCTTTAGTGAGTGCAACCAGTAAAAGCTCTATATTTATAGCCAGAGGAGTTATGTTTGAGGGTATTTTTGAGGGAATGGTTGAGGGTGAGAGGGGGGTAAAGTTAGAACTGAATTTGTCTGATAACAGGATGCTGTATTGCCAGGCTCAATGAATGTGGCACCATTAACCACTAGTTCAGCACATTGCTGTGTGCTGCCCTTGATGTTTCTGACAGAGATGTAGAAGGTTTTATGGTTACTTTTCACCTGGGAGGCTATCTAAACCTCAAAGTTGGCGTTGCTTGACCTAATTAACCCTCTTAGTTGTCTCTTTACTTTAATGAAAGAGTTTCTGTCTTTATGAGAATTACTCTTTATGATTTTTGCCATATTTGTTCCTTTTGTTGTATATCTTGTTTAATTTGGGATGCCACCAGTGTGATTTGTTTGTAGGGCTAGTCCTGGTCTTACTTCTAGTAGGTACAGCTGCCTCTATGCAGCCATTGACATTGTTGTACAGAGTTTCTAAGAGCAATTTAGCATGGGCTGCTGTGTTCTTAGGAGTTGGAGGGGTATTGGATTTTGACAATCCATCACTTAATAAAAGGTAATTTGCCTTGGAATAGTCATAACTGTTACTGGTTTTAATGAGATAATGAGTTGATTTTTATTTTGAAGGAGACAGCTTTATTGTTGGACCTTACCAGGACTGATGAGACATTGGGAGGGGTGCAGAGTTCTCCCATATTTGTATGCATGAGGCCCAGTAGGTTGAACATGTAGTGGACTTATTCACTGTTTGGTCAAGGGTGATTGCATATATGAAGTCCAGGAATCTCTGTGCCTGTAAATTTGAGGCTGTGTAAATTTGCATTCTATAGCGGGGTAATTAAAGTTTCCCACAAGTAGGGTGTTGGGTTGGATGATAAGTGTGCCCAGCACGTCCAAGTATGCATTGTGAACTTCTGGTGACTTGGAGGGTGACCTATAGCTGGCTAGGATATGGTACAGGATTTTGTATATTGTGATTTGCATGTGGAGGAACTCCAGCATGTCATCCTTTTTGACCATCCTAGTGGTATGCTTTTATTGATGTATATTGAGACTCCACCTCCTTTAGTCCTTTTCTGTGCAGCTACTGGTCTAAAAGTGTGGAAGGCAGTGAAATCTTGCACCGCCGGAGTACTCTCTGCCGCTTTAAACCATGTCACAGTAACTGCACAGATGTCTATATTGTCAAGTATGAGGCAGGCTTGGAATGAGTGTAGCTTTTTTTTAGGCTCTTGGCATTGAGCAGCACCATCTTGAGATTCAGTTGAGTTGATTTTGCTATGTCAGTAGATAAAGTTTTAGCCAGTATTTGAAAGCCTAGAGGGGAGAGGTGCAGACCATTGTTGGCAAAGCAACATGGTCTGTAATTAACCATGTCCTCTTAAACTGACAAATATTGGATCCCCTTAGAATGACACCCAAAAGACAGCCAATTGTTGAAATCAATATTTTTTTGCTCATATTGTGGCATCATCCTTAGTGATGGTAATATGCTGCTCAATTCTAGGCTCATACCAGCCTGAGATAGTGTGAAAGCTCCATAATGTCTCTCTTCATATAGTCCAGGGAAGTACATCTCAGGCCATTTACACCTACATGGACTATGATGGAATCATACTGGTACCCGTGGCATAATGACCTGAGTTCTTGTGTAATCTGGCTCCAGATAAGAAACTAACAGGTATCTTCTCCTTGTTCAGCCTGGTTAGAGGGACATCAGTAATCTTACAATGGCATCCTCTGTGATGAGTCCTAGGAAGTATGTTTGTTTGCCTTAGGACTTAGTGTTTGGGGCTTTACTGAAAGCAACAGTATGTGTGGTGTTAGGTGTTGTTTTTAATGAGTGCCTTTGGGCTTGTTGAGGCATAGCTTTGACAACAAGTGAGTTAGTAAATGTTTGTTGTTTAGGAAAATTGTTTTTAAGTGCCTTAGCATACATTAATCCATATGCGTGTTGTGTACTGTATGATGTGGGTGTTGTGTACATGGTTTCTACAAGCTGATGTGCACTTGTATATGAGAGTTTAGCCTCCAGTGTTATTTTGTAAGTACACCGCTTGCATACTGTGTCGACTTCTTCAAGTTACTGTCAGCAAGCAGGAGACAATTGCTACATCATCTCAAGATGCCCATGTCTACCAAGCTGGCTACAGAGAACTTAGGAAATTGCATATAGTTCATAGTTCATAGTTCATAGTTTCGTACTAGACTAACTGCCCTTGTAGGCCATTTTACGCCTAGCCTATTAACCCCTGTGAGAATCAAACCCTGCACCTTATGTCTGTAAGGTAAACACCATTATGCCAGCCTCCCACCATATACATACTGTCCAGTCCTTTGATTTGTGAGCTACAATGATGGTGGTGTATTGGGGATAGAAGGCTATTAAGAGTGTTTTATTGTAGCAGATTATGCTAAACAGTGCTAAATTCCCCTAACTTTAATGTTTACATGATAATGAATTCAATAAAATCTGTAGGTATTGCTGCTTGACTCCCAACTAGCTGCCGTAAGCTTGCTGGCACATAAGGTATTTGCACTTTATTGCTGCTTTACAGGGTACACTTTTATGAACCGTTCTTTGTAGGTATTTGCTACTGTACAGGGCACTGATAACCCAAACAATTATGCAAAATGTTTAATAGCACAGAAAAAAACAGAAAACTAATTGTACTTTGGTGTAAGTACATGCTTATGTAATCACAGCATGTAGAAATGTGCTATTGCAAGGGAGAAATCCTGCATGCTGCTAAATTCTTGCTTATAGTCCAGTATGTGTTTTAGGCAATGCTCCCTAGATACTGTGGATTACATCCCCTAGATCTATGGCCTAGATATAAACTGTAAGCTGCAGTATAGGTAGTACTAGTATCATTTGACAACAAACTACATCAGTATCATATTCACTGACATCTTTATTCAATCCTTATGGACGAGCGATCTTGTTTAGTGAACATCCAGCAATTGTTACAGTATTTAAATGGTTACAAAAGTGGAGGTGCCAGCCCTGCTGGGTTTCAGGTGGACCAGTGGTTGGTGGGAGTCTTTTTCATCTGTTTCTGCATATCCAGTAAGACTTGGTATCCTTTTTACCTGTTCTGCATATTAAATTGGACTCAATGCACTTAGTGTTCATGTGGGCCGCATTGTGTGGAAAGCTCCGCATTTTACATTGAAGTAAAGGAGTGTTCCACTGTTCCGCTGCCAGCAATGGTGACTCCACTTTCCATTTTCTGACTGGCTCCCAAATTACAGTTATAGCCAATCGACAAAAATAGAAAAGGGGCCAATCAGAGAATGACTTTCATAGCTTAAGCAGCTAATCAGAATGCCCAGTAGAAGTCTGTGGCTTCAAGGCAACCTATTATGAATCCCTAAAGCATGAACCAAAAGCAAAAATAACTCTGTGTTGCTTTCTTTTTCTCCTTACTAAACTCTGTTGGAGCTAATTGTGTTTAGAGAGAGGGAGAAAAAAAAGCAAAACAGGTTCAAACCACATAACTGCAAAACCATCAGTTACGAAGATGTCTGTGTGTGTGTGTGTGTGTGTGTGTGTGTGTGTGTGTGTGTGTGTGTGTGTGTGTGTGTGTGCATGTGTATGTGTTTGTGTGTGTGTGTGTGTGTGTGTGTGTGTGTGTGTGTGTGTGTGTGTGTGTGTGTGTGTGTGTGTGTGTGTGTGTGTGTGTGTGTGTGTGTGTGTGTGTGTGTGTGTGTGTGTGTGTGTGTGTGTCAGTATATCTAAGTGGTTGGCAACCTCTTAGCTCAGGAATCAGGGATGAAGGTAAAAAAACAACTGGGGACAAATTTCCCAAAATCAGACACAGATTTAATATTAATAACAGATTTTGTCAACATGTATTTTATGAAGTCTGAAACTTAAAAATGTATGTGATTATTTATGAACTGCAGACTTCAATGTGAGAATAATGTTAGAAGAACAGACAGCAATATGAGAAAAAAATCAAGGCATTAAGCAATGATAAAGGATTGTTGAGAACAATGTATGCCCATGTGTAGGGAGGGGGTAATGGGTGAAGTAATGTTTTGCACTGTATGTGTCTGATAGTAGTGACTTCACTTCTGGTACAATGTACGTAATTCTTCCTTCAGTGAAATAGAATGAAACATCTGAGGATTACTGGGTCAGTAAATGGCTCTAATTTCTGTGTGTGTGTGTGTGTGTGTGTGTGTGTGTGTGTGTGTGTGTGTGTGTGTGTGTGTGTGTGTGTGTGTGTGTGTGTGTGTGTGTGTGTGTGTGTGTGTGTGTGTGTGTGTCTGAATTTCTGTATATGTGTAAGCCACTGTCTTTCTGCTTTTACATCTGTCTGTAAATGTCTGTGTCAGAATCAGTGTGTGAGTGTATGTGTGTGTGTGTGTGTTTGTGTGTAGACATTATTATATACCTACATAAAGTAATATTTTGGTTGAAAGACCAT
This sequence comes from Protopterus annectens, assembly GCF_019279795.1. NCBI lineage: Eukaryota > Metazoa > Chordata > Ceratodontiformes > Protopteridae > Protopterus > Protopterus annectens. The sequence continues at coordinate 695,405,720 of NC_056746.1, forward strand.
GGCCATGGCGAAGGTTCACTTTTTGCCCAGTGTGAAAATAAGGTGTTCCACCAATTCTGACTGTCACACATTGCTATGGTCTGTGTTTCACAATGACATCTTATGACCCAGCAAACAAGTCATCTTTGTACAATGGGTCCTCAGTTTTGAAATAAAATTATTTTTGTGTGAACCATGACCCCTAACTAAAAATATAAAACCCCTAAAATTTCCTTTTACACAAGATACTAGTTAAAACATTTCTGTAAATAACATATCTCAAAACATTTACAGTCTCTTTAACCCTAGAGGCTTCTGTAGGTCCATCATTTTAGTCAGACAGTATAGTCTGTATCATTAGTCATTTTAAACCCTTCTTTTGGCAAAACTCAGTGTACATGTTTTATAGGTATTTCTCTAAATTAGGATGTGTCTAATTACAATAAGAATATTATTAGCTGGAAATGCTTGGCTGTTGAGATACCCAGTGATGCTTCTTCATTTTTGTGATTTAAGTAGGTATTTATTTGTTTAACTGGTTGTAGAAAATACATTAGATGTGCATTCACTGATGATGAAACTATGCACATGATAATGGCACAGATAAATTCCATTTCTATGTGTGATAAACTCTTTACATTAAAAATCTACATGCCTGAATCTATGAAAGTAAAATTATCAGATCCATTTTTGTACTAAAATCAGTAATGTGATAGAGTGCTAAAGGCATCTTTGTTTCCCTTTGCATTTTTCAGTAAATTAGTATCTGTCTCCACATGAAGGTTAGCTATTTTGGAACAAAATATTCTTGCAGTTTATGCCCCATTTTATATTTATATATATGTATATATGCATGCTACAGTTGATCTAAGCCAAAACATAGATGAGCAATATATGTACATCGTAAATGCCTGGATTTTCTTAAAAATGCCACTGTGTGCCTTTAGGAATTGACATTTTCAAAATATAAGCACCTATATCATACAGATCAAGACCTATGGTTCAAAATTATATTTTTGTGGAAGTCAACTAAATAAAAAAGAAAAAGGAAAATGGATGACTTTTTGAGGAAAAAAATTAGCAAAAAACAGAAATTTGCCTTTTCTTTTTTTTATCACATCCTAAGAGATGATTATAAAAGTATTTAGTGTTACAAGGATGAACCCCCAAAGTGCCAAAATGGGAAGCATGGATTCATTGTTCCATAGTGCTTAGCAGACTCTTACCTTTAAGCAATATTATTACTAAGATATTCCATGGGCAAATGCCATCTTTGTATTGCAAAGTTGTATATTAATAGATTTTGAGTTAGGAATGCATATGTTTAATTTACAGAGACACTGCTTGCTTTTTGCATATATTGTATGTTACGTATTAGATGAAACATTATATACTATATATTGCTGCATTTGATCATCATATAAATGAGTCATCCACAGATGAAACGCCCTTTCCTTTTACTTAATAAATGAAAATAGAACAGATTCTGGCATGGTGTCTGTGCACTAAATATAGTGCTTAGAGGCCAAATACTCCAAAGTCCTACAGGATTACAACTCTGGAAGTGAGCAGTGATTCCTGTTTTGCATAGTACATCTGACTAACCTAGGCCACATCAAATAAAATGATGAGGTACTTCTGCCATACTGACGTCTACATTCATTGTCCAGCAATATGAGCAAAAAATCAACAAATGAGCTGTTTGTGTTAGACAGTAGTAGAACTACTGAGAACAACAGCTCCAGACATGCACAGAGAGAAAGCTATTTCATTATGAATGGGACACTAGCTGCATACTATTCAGAAAGGAAAGGTAATTTACCAGCCTGATTTCATAGTCCTGCATTCTATGCTTATTTGCACATTACTCATTTTGGTATCCCATAGCTTATGGCATGTCCTGGTTAGCTTTTGTAATGTGAGAATGGCTATCACTGGCAGTAACACAAAGGCTCAGCAGCATGCATGGCTGACTGCACATCAGGTTATGTCTACTTGTCTATATTAGCATGCATATGTGTATGACTGCATTTAAATTTACCAATATGCTTTACACACTTTGAGGAAGTACTCAAGTACCCTAATGATTATAGCCAATCTTATGAGTGTCATTTGCTTTTTTTCATTCACCTTCAGATACAAATATCCCATACAGGGTAGTGGAGTGGCCAGTATCTACCCCACAAAGCAATAGAGATACAATGCAGAAAGAGGCGCATGTCCATGACCTGATGGACATGCATACATACATTAAGACACCAGAACCAGACCTATGAGGAAGACTGAAGCAACATGGACACAAAGTAGAGGAAGGGAGCTGCAGATTACTCTGTTCATTAGTTAAGACACATAATAGAGGAAGGGAGCTGTGGAGTAGTCTGCTAATTAATTAAGACACATACTGGAGCACCAAAGGTATTTGGGTGTCTATATTCATTGTTTAGCAATATGAGCGAAAAATCAACAAATTAACTGTTTGTGTTAAATAGTAATAGAACTACTGAGATAATAACAGCTCCAGACATGCACAGAGAGAAAGCTATTTCATATCACAAGGTTGAGAGGCTGACAGTTGACCCAATCATATAAGTAGTACTGGCGTATGTTGATCTGGGTATGGGTATGTGGTACACTTTGATGCATTCTAAACAACGCACTAAGCAGTAGCCATATTTTGTTGTTCACTTGTGTATATTAGTATAGATCATTGTTCCTTTTGGTGCACAGGAACATACTTTACTGGGATCCCTAAATATGACTCTACACACTGTACTGACCCAGCCGGCTTGCCACTGTGCCCTAAGACTAATTCAGTGCACATTGTGTGTGTGACTCTCACTCAGTTCTACCACCGCCAGTGCTACTATTGCCCTTTTTCATTAGCATTCTGAAAATATTGGATTCGTTCTGAGATAATACATCTTTATCAGGTTTTGTTTAACATGTACTACTCTCCGGTGCTAAAAATAAATACTTCTTACAAGAAAGTGTTCTGTTTTGGAGACTTGAACTGCCTTCCTTGGGAAATGATATAGTAGCATTTACAATATGAAAGACCTTTTGTAGTGGTACAAATTACTGAACAGGAAAGATAAAACTATGTAACCATGACTGTTACACAGTTATTTTAATTTATTTACTCCACTGGGATACTTTTTTTCTTAAAACCATCATGTTATATTTTCTGTGAATAATCTCTAATAACTATAATGTTTTCTGTTGCTTTCAAATAAGAAATCTGATATGTATTAATTTTCCTGTCAAGTTATTGGAATAGTACTTGTATAAAACAGCACTTACAGGCATAATTTTATTCCTTACTCTGTTGTAGATATTGTAATATAATACAACAACATTTCAATTTTATTTCACCAAAGCATAAAATCATTTGGTCTGGAGAAGGATGAAAGAATATTCTCCATAAAAATGAAATCTTTATAATAAATTACACTTTATTTATTTGCAATAACTGATGGGCATGGCTCACTGGATCTGATTCTACTTTCCAAGCATTTGGTTATGTCACAGATTGCCCTGAGTAATTCATTGCCGACTCGGTCATGCTAAATGAATTACTTGTCATAATGCCCAAGTTAGGTGCTTGCATCATAGATATTTTTGCAAGTATTCCTTATTGGCATAGGTCCCAGCACAGCTTTGATTATATGAGGTTGTTTTAACTTACCCATGTCCTGCCATGATACTTCACATTTCTGCTGTGGACGGTGATGTATTATAAAATTACAACACCTCTGTTTAGTTATGTTTCAGTATATTATTATCTTATTCAAATACACTGTACACCATGCAGATCCCACCTTTGCAAACCTTGTAAATGAATCACCTACACTCTGTAAGTGTTTACAATCTGCTTAGATAAGCCTCATATACTACATAGGTTATTAGAGTGTTAGAGTGGAGGCATGTGTTTAGTTTGGTTGTTTGCAATTCATTAACTGGGCAGAAGAACTGCTTTAAAAAATATCCTTTTCAGGAATGACTTGATTCAGAAGGCAGTGAAAATACAATTAAAACAAAACAAAACAAAACAATGAATAATAAAGTACAGTTTGGAAATAATATTTATGATTCTTTGTGAAACAGCATTCAGTGTCACACTACAATAATGAGCAATTTATGGCAATAAGTTCAATATAACCTTGATTGTTTCTAATAATTACATAAGATTTTAAGAAAAACATAAAAGCAGAGAATTGAACATAATGAAAAGTTCATATGGCTTTGAACAAAGGTGACAAACCAAAATCAGCTGAAATGGAAAGAAATACCTTAGAGTAAGACATTTACTTACATTTTACTCTAATTATGGTTCATTATCAATAACAGCAGCAACTATTTTGGCATTTGAACTTCAACAGATGAAAGGAGTTTAGCAGTGGATGAGAAAAAGTAATGGAAGGGGTTAACATTTATTAGAATGTAGGAATTAAACTGAGACAAAATAGATGAAGTAATTTAAGGGGAACAAAGGACATGTGGAAGGGACAGAAAGACTTATGGAGAGAAGAGAAGTGAGGGGTGGCATGTTGATTGAGGGGTAATAGACTAGGAGGTTAGGATGAACAGAATTGTGGGAATCCTCTGCATGCAGAGAACCTTTACAAAGCTGCCCAGTATTGGGAGACACCTAAGACAAGAGAGACAGTTGCACACAGCAAAAGGCAAGTTTAAAGAAAGCTGTTTTGTGCATGATGGGGATAAATTTTAATTTAGAGAAGGCCGTTTTGTGCATGGTGCATGATGGGGGTGAACACACACACACACACACACACACATATATATATATATATATATATATATATATATATATATATATATATATATATATATATATATATATATATATATATATATACAGTATATATATCTTTAGTGAAAATATTTTGAGATGTGGGAGGCAAGGAGGATGTGTGTGAGAAGAGTATGATAGGTAGAAGGCAGAAATTAAGTATTCTGAAGAGCAGAGAGGCAAATAAGATAATAGTTCATACAGTGGTAGATAAGCAAAGGGTTTGTTTCAGGAGGTGACAGTGATGCTGCGGTGGTGCAGCGGTTAGTGTTGTCACCTCACAACAAGAGGTTTTTTGGTTCAGTTCTCAGCTGGAATGCCTTCTGTACGGAGTCTGCATGTCTTCCCTGCAGTTGAGTGAACTTTAAAGACATGCAAGTAGGTATGTGATTGTGTGTGTGCCTTCTGTGAAGGTTGGACGCCGGGCTGGCAACTCAAAACTGTAAAAATCACTGCCAGTCAGTAGTGGACCAGTGCTCTGCTGTTGCAAACCCTAACTGGAAAAGTTGAAAGACTAATGAAGTGATATATTACACTCAACCACAGTGTTCTGGTACAGAACACCTAAGCACAGACAGCTGTAGAATCACTGCATGGTATTTGTTGGAGGAGACATAAAGCTTCCTTTCAAATAGGAAGGAGTATGCAGGTTTGTAGCAGGCTTTAAATTGTATTAAGCTGTTTTTAGAAGAGTTTCCTAGGAGCTTACTATACAGGAACCAATTAAGTAAGCTGTTAAAATCATATTGAAGCCCTTCTTGAATATTACAGCTTCTTTATCACCTTTGGGATAAACATTTGCATCAAGAACCTGCTGTAGTTAGGCAAGATTGTTGATGAAGATGGGGAAAATAATACAGTCAATGACGGATGTTGTATGGCTGTTGCATGGAAAGTGAGAGAGGCAGAAATAACATGGCTAAAACATGCTTGCATCTATCGGTTAGACATGTAGGTAGAAATCAATTAGATGATTCATCAGAGAACCAGGTAGCTAGAAATCAGGTTAGTAGAAGCTTTTAAATGATTCATCAGAGAAGCCAGAGTAAGAACAGAGGTAAGAAGAAAATATAGTGATTGACGTGATCAAATCCATGCCTAAGGCCCATGACTAATGCACATTTACAAGAAGACTACTGCCTTTACTTGTAAAATTATATTAGTGGCTCAGAGTAGCAATAATACTGAAACCATGTTGTGAGTTAAAATAAATATCTCATCTACAATATATACATATATATAATCTGTTTATAAAATAAATATAATACATCTAAAATAAATATCTGTATTTTATAAAAATGATGATTGTTTAGAGATAAATAACTTGGGAAGGTTGGCTATGGGTTGAATGTCAGCTATATAGGTCAGAAATGTTCCACAGAAAAAAGAATATTAACTCTGAGAAGAGGGTACTGGAGCACAGAAGTTTATGTGATACCTTTTATTGGACCAACATAGATTTTGTTATACAGCTACTTAAGGGTTTGGGCTAACAGTGTGTAATACCCACTTGAACCTAGAAAGGGTAAAGTATTTATTTCCATTTGTCTAAAACAGGCACTAAATACCATTTTGAGAGAACAGCCTTAATATGCAGCTTAGGTGCTTTGATCTACAGCATAGATAAGGAGAAACAGACAGAACATGTATATGTTTAGCCTGAAAACTTAGATGGCAAGGCTCACATATATATATATATATTACAAGCAGTGAATAAAAACACACAGCATTAGTTCAAGTTATCTGCCACTAAACCACAGTAAGTAGAGATTTGATGCTAGATTCAGGGAAGGAAAACTAATACTTACAAATTATTAATCAATATTATTATGAAATCTATGCATGGCAGAAGTTTGTGTTAAATAAATATATATACATATATAAAATGGCAGGACTATCCAGGTCATGTTGTGTAATGAAAAAATGAGGGCCATAGTAGGGCAGTATGGTAGCATAAAGAGAGAGTGACTAAACTAGTAAGACAACTGCAATAAAGCTTGAAGCTTGCTTTTCTGAAAAATGTTGGATATAGTCTGTGTCACTGTTAGTTTAGATACGGATTTTGTTTAAGCAGTAAAAAAAGTAAAGTTGTTTTTATAAACTGTATCAATCCAATAATAATAATAAATGAAACCGCCACTAAAAAAACACACCATAGAAGAGGCAATATCCAAACTACAAAAAACACCATGGGATCAGGCATAAACGACCATTCATTCAAGAATTAAAAACATAAAGAGGTACTGACGACAAAATAATAAAATAATGGATGAGCACATTCAGGTTCTAAGATCCCTCTTCAGATTTTATGAACTGTCTCCTGCAAATTAATATAATCTACAGAAGGAGCTGAGAACCTAAATGAATTATAAGATGTTCAGGGAAAAACACATTTTTAAACTTAATGAATGTCACAGTTTCAGAGATGCAGGCTAAAATATCCCTTCCCACCTTTGTACCTGTATCACCTCACTTTATATTCCATGCTATATTCTTAGAAAACTACCAGCATGTAAATACTATAAATAATACTTACCTAGGCCACTGTACGTCTCTCTACCTGCTACTTTATAGTTCTCTCCATCTTCTACTGTATACAGCCTTTTGAAATTATCTTTCTTTCATCCATTCTATACTTAACTTTCCTTATCTATATCTACATTCCTATGTATCTACCTTATAAAACTCTCTTTTTTACCTTATTGATATGTACCTACCCATACCAGAAGCTTCCCATCCATTCTAATTACTATGCACCTATATGTATTACATTTCATAATCTACCTTTATAGCAGTATAGTAGTAAATTAACTAACCATCCCCAGGATTCATGAAGCTTGGCGCAAGGACGGCGGTAGCCTTGCGCCGACCGTGCGACGTAGAAATGGTGCAGCAGCACCACATGCATATTAATGAAGGCGCGCTGCCGCAATGTCCACGTGCATAGGAGACGTGCGTGAATGCAGGGGGTGTGTCTAAGTGCTGCACGGAGGTGTGAACATGTCGGCTGCAGACGTGCAACCTAAAATGCTGACTAGTACAGCCTGACTCTAATAGTAATCACTCCTGTCAGTGTCTGTGGATACTGAAATGTATGCAAAGCATACAAGACAGCTTCACGAACACCCAAAATAAAAAGTAAACACAAAGGCACATAGCTGAATATTGAGCCCCCGTCCCTTGAACACATAACATTTAAAACCCTGTGCCTGTATTCCATTGCAGTGTTGATTGTTATACCAAGTGGAAGCGAAATGCAGCGTGTTTGCACACTGATGCCCATTGCTAAGCCTAGCCCAATGTTTAGGGTTACCACCTGTCCCACTTTGTGAGGGACAGTCCCTCTCTGGGCAGTTGTGTCCTTACCAAAAATATTACAAATGGCAAATGTCCTGTGATTGTAGGACATAATTATGTCCCATATTTTATGTAACAGTTCCATAAAATAGTTATTTCTGTATCTAAAATACCTAAATGTTACAAAAAACAGAATAAGCAACTAAACTGCTACAAGAATAAGCTTTCACTTAGGCATAAAAGTAGAGCACTATCCTTTGTACTGACCGTGGGTATGTGTCAGCCTGTAAAATCTGATGTGTGTCCCGAAAATGTCCCACTTTGGCCAATTGAAAAGGTGGCAACCCTACCAATGGTCACAGCATTTTCTCAATAAATGCCCATTCCCATTCCAAGTCATCCTTGTCTAGATGGCCCAAAGATGAATGGGTTTACCCAGGTCTTCCTACCATGTCATGAAAGTTAAGTATTTGTGTGTACTTATGTGCGTGAAGTACAGCATGTGGAAGATCAAATATGCCAGGGTTGTCCTCACAACCATATTGGTACCAGAGATAAGTAGAGTACGCAATGTGTTCTGTTGTCTGTGCCATGGGCCATCAACCAGAGAAGGGATGGATGGTGTGTGTGGAATATGGGGGGGGTGACGGGTAATGTAATAATTCACCAAGGGGAGACTGGGTCGAATGTACAATAGTTGAACTGGAGGTGTATGAGGGAGCAGTGGGTGAATAAGAAAGGAATCCAAAGAACATACATTCACATCTGCAATACACCCTGACAGGCCATACTGCAGAACACAATCCCTCAAACATATGAACATTAAAATGTGCGATACACATGTACAGAAACATTACCGGCTCACACCCACATAATGGTCTGGCCTGAACTGAGCCATCTAATCCCAACATACCTGGATACATAATTGAATACCCATCATCCCCTCCACAGCACACCACCCTCCCCTTGCTGAACGTCCACCAAAACCACCCATACTCGGGCAATTAGCTTGACACAGCCATAGCTGCACTTAGTGCCCCCTACCCATATCTAGTAGGCAGTCTCCCGCTAGGCAGTCTCAGGCTTGCAAACTAGGTATCTCTTGCATGTATAACCCTCCCTCATTTTTGTAAAGCCAAAAGAATGGGAGTCATTGTTGTCCACAATTTTTGGCCATCCCTCATGGGATAAATGTCTGTTCTAAAGATTAGACTTGGTGGCATGACAAGATGTCCAGCCCCGTAGACAACCAGACACAAGTTGCATTAGCAGTAGTTGCCCACAACCCTGCTCAGCCTCCAGCCGGTCCTGCAGAACCTATGACCCAGGATTAAACACCTGACCATGATGCACGTCTCCCCACGTGCATTATCGGGAATTTATACCATTCACATGTTCCCATGAAGCTTCCCCATAGCCATCTCCCAAATAGTACATATCCACAAATTGTATACCCTGTCCAGGTTCCTCGTCATAATGATGCACACAACCCCTGTATACAAACGGTACAGGTACCTCCCATATGCGGTTGTTCATATACATGGCCATGTATAACTCCAGATATGTACTCATATATCTATAAATGTACATACTTATATTCGCATGGCTACACATCACACATACATGTATATAAGTAGTTGTCCAGTATGTGTCCATTTCATAAATATGTATACTTGCAAATGTATACATATGCCTCTCAGAAACATATGAATAGTAACATGTACTATACATATATACACCTTGTTGCCAGTACTGTGGAACCATCCATACAGAATGTATGACAGATGGTTTAGTGGTAAAACCAGTGACTATGGTGTTCCTGTTCCCGGGTCCAAGCCATGCAAGGGCTAATTTTATATGATGGCCACAATAATGGCCGTCGGATATAGGGTGATTAAGGTGCTTTAAAGCAGACGTAAGCAGGTATGCGTGACAGTAAGTGGTGGTCATTCAACAGTATGGGAAATGTAAATAAGCATGTAGGTGTATATGCATGTGTATGTACATATATATATATATATATATATATATATATATATATATATATATATATATATATATATCCATGAAGATTGAACATGGTCACAATAAAGCAGTCATAACGAATGGGAAGGGAAAACGCAGCAGAACCCCCCCGTAATATTTAATGCTGTCATATCAAGTTGCCCAGAGGTAAGCAAACCTCCTGCATCTCCAACCACAGGTAGGATGCTAACAGTGGAACTATGTCCACGTGCTAAGTCTGACTTTCAGACAGGTACAGGGCAGTCCCAGTCCCCAGTCGGACAAGCCTAAACCCGGATGACCACATGAACACCCTGACAACTGACAATCAAACACACGTATGTGCCAGGACTATAGGCTTGGGAGGTCTGTATATACTTTGAGTCAGTCAACATGCGGCACGGGTCCAGAGCAGTAGGGAATGGTGCATGTGTAGTAGTGCAGTTTTCCCAACAGGAAAATGGATGCTTGCTATGTTAGTGAAGTGTTGAGGCGTGTGTTCGGGTAACTATGAACCATGGGTATACATATAAATGAAGCAGAACACCAAGAGTGTAGTGGTTAGAGCATCCGCCTAATGAACAGGCATTCACGGTTCAAGTTCGACTATAGCACATATCATTTTCCTTGTGGAATGAATATTGTTCTGCTGTAAAACCGACATTATAACATGTAAAAGTGAATGTGAATATCGTATGGGACTATTAACCAGATCCCTTCACTCAAAGTGGTACTGTCATAATGAATAAGGCACAAGTAAGCACAAATAAGCAGCAGTAAACATGTGTAACACACAGTAAGCATATGCGAGTGCGCTTGCACAGGTGTAAGCAGCGCCCAGCATAAAAAATGTATATACATATGTACAAATGTAATATATATACATATATATAAATATTTATATATATATATATATATATATATATATATATATATATACACACACACACACACACACACACACACACACACACACACACACACACACACACACACACACACACACATATATATGTGTGTGTGTGTGCATGTATATATATATATATATATATATATATATATATATATATATATATATATATATATGAAGAATGAAAGTCGTAGCAATAATGCATAGACAAGGGATGTGAAGGGAATCAACAGCAACTATGGTATAATATAGTGCTGTCAGCATATGTCATAAAAAGCTGGCCAGGAGTGAGCAGAGCACTGCTACTCACACCACAGGCAGGGTTTTACCAATGGGAGTAACATCATTGAATTGCTAAGTCTACTTTACACACAGACAGAAAGTAGTCCATGCTGGGACTACCAAAAATTGTAAAGCGCAAATGGCCATAATCTATAACCCTAGCAAGGGCAGGTATGTTCAAAGATTAAATGGCGGGAGAGCCTGTGAATACACAAGGCGGGACAACATATGTACAGGGCCCTTAATGCTCTGGAGAGGGAAATGTGTAGAGGTGTGTCATGGCTGCAATAACAAGTGGATAATGGAAGTTACGCATGTAAGTTGAACACCGGTGGGGTGGAGGAACTATGAGTATGATATTATGGATCCAGCCGTGCCAGGGTTGGATGGCCTGGTTCTAATTGGACCGCGCCATGGAGGTCAGCAAGTTTGTAACAGGTATATATGCATACACACATGCAGACAACAATATGTAGAAGTACATTCTCTGTAGCACGTGCATTCCATTTGTAGACATAAATAATAGGAATGTGCACATACAAACATCGACAGTAGATGGAATAATAGGCTGTGCAGAAGAGGGATGGGATGAAACTGCTAGAAAGCAGAGGCCTGTACAGTGTCCAAAGTCAGTGCTGTGCTGACGATAATCCAATGTGAGGGCTTCCCCACATGGAATCCTTCATGTGATCTGCCCGGTATGGCAACGACAGGTACTTAACCGGTCTAATTGTAAAAGAAATACACTGAACACGTACATAACTAGGCTCCCATGTGTAATGTGTGCGATACCTCATAGTCATACATATTAATGAATTGTAGTGTCATGTTAACGGGAGTAAGGATGTAATAAAGTATAGAGTCTACTCCTGCCATAAACACATGCGTGTTCCATGTGGGGCAACCCAATAATTCCAAATAGTATTCTTTGGTCGCTCACATCAGCAATGTTTGCAGACTAAATGTATGGGAGGTCTGAGGATACGTGGAGTGAGTAAACCGATGGGATGGCTCTATAGGAGTAGGCTGTGGCCAGTGTGTAGTGGTGTCGATACACAGCGAATCCGACAGGAGAATGGATGACAGCAGTGTTAGGGAGGCATTGGGCTGTGTTTGGGGAACCAGGAGCCATGAGTATATGGGTATATATGCATATGGAGCAGCACAGCAATAGTGCATTTGTTAGAGCAACCCCCTAACGAACAGACATTCTCGTACCGAATCCCACTGTATCACATTTCAATTACCATCGGTAATCCGTACATGAACCTATTGCAACATCTGTCTGCTGTATAACGTGCTAAATACCAATTACAAGATAACTGGAGTGAAGTGTCGGTGTCATAATGAATAAGGCACTAGTATGCAGGTGACGCATATATAAACACCATTACACATGTGTAAGTGCGTATGCATAGGGAATGTATTGGTTTACACACACACACACGCACATATATATATATATATATATATATATATATATATATATATATATATATATATATATATAAATATATATACATATATGCATAGACATATATAGGTTCATAGGTAGATACTAGGCTATCTGCCCTAGGGCATTTATAAGCCTAGCCAGAGTATATTTGGCTTCCACCTCCCTATTAGATTAGCCTACTGTGCCTCTGTAAAGTAGGTCACAGAAGGTACCCTTTAAGATTAGTTTACTGTGCCTCTGTCTAGCAGGGACACAGAAAAGATCCCAGGGGTGAATTTGCAATTTCCCATCCACATGTCCAGATTTCACTTGAAGAGGGTCAGCGAGGGGCTATGTCTAACATGAACTGGGATTCTATTCCAGAGTGAGGGGAGCCTCTGGGAAATGAATCTGTCCCTCCAGCATGTCCTATTTATTTTTGTGCTGAGGTTTAAGTCCCTGGAGCATGTAGCTCTAAGGGACTTGGATTTTATGAGGTGGAGCATGTCCATTAATTCTGGGTTTGACATGGCTTTGTACGTCAGGCATAGATCGCCTCTGAGTAGGCGGTAAGCAACTGAGTACAGCTGGAGTTTCTTTAGTCAAGCTGCATAGGACATCTGTTTGTAGCCCATGATCCTCTTGGTGAGGTACTTTTGGGGTCTCTCCAGTTGCTGCAGGTGTCAGGTAAGGTACATCCCAAAAGGGGCATTGTATTCAATTATGGGCCTGATGAGTGACGAGTAGAGGGGCACAATGACCTCTCTTGATCTAGATGCAACGCCTTTCGTGATAAGGTGGGCTATATAGAAGGTCTTTCTAACCACTTTGGCAACGTGATTATCAAAGGAGATTACTGTCTACGTTGGTCCCCAAATCTCTAATTACTTCTTCCGTACTTAATGGATTACCACCTATGTGGTAATTTGTGGGCACCTTGTTTTTCCCAAAGGGGATGACTATGCACTTTTTAGCATTTAGCTTGAGGCCGTAGCTCTGGCACCAAGTATCTGTCTCTGTGAGACCTTTTTGGAGGATGCTTGTGTCAGCTGGAGATTCGATTATGGCCCCCAGTTTGCAGTCATCTGCGAACTTTGTCAGCCATAATCCCCCCATGTTAGCCTGAACCTCAGAGAAGTATATACCGAACAAGAGAGGTCCCAGAACTGAGCCCTGTGGGATGCCACTTGTAACAGGCTTGTATTCGGACATGGCACCTGCGATTCTGACCATGTGGGTTCTATCCCTGAGCCAGTTTGCAACCCATCGTGTGATACAGAGGTTGATATTTAAGCTGGTAAGCTTATTTATGATGCCTGAGTGGGGTATTGTGTCAAAGGCTTTTGCAAGATCCAGGTAGGCTGTGTGGACTACCTTGCCCTCATCTATGGCTTTGGTAACTGTTTCAAAGAAATCAACTAGGTTTAAGAGGCAAGATCTGCCCTTAACAAAGCTGAATTGGGTAGGGTCCAGTGTCTGGAGGCTCCCAATGTCTTTGTTTATGAGTTCTATGATAATACACTCCATAGCTTTACAGACTAGACTAGTCAGGCTTATGGGGCGATAGTTCCCGGGGTCCGTTGTGGCACCACCTTTGTGGAGTGGGACCACTGTAGCTGCACTCCATTCTTTGGGTACATATCCTGTAGTAAGGCTAAGTTTGAACAGTGACTTAATGTGAGGGTTCAGTTCTTCTTGGAGCTTGTGTTAAGACACAGCCTGGGACACTGTCCGGTCCCATAGATGCTGTGTTTTTTGCTTTGGAGAGGGCAGCTTTCACCTGTGCATCTGTGATGTCAGGGAGGTTAAATTCAGTTGGGATAGGCATTTGCTCCTTTGGGGGGGAAAGGGGGAGAAGTTTGTGCTGAATCTGTCTGCCAGGATGTTGGCTATGTCTGTAGGTTCAGTATATTTTGTACCGTTATGCAACAATTCAGAGCATATCTGGGAGTTTCCACCCATACTCCTGACATAACTAAAGAAGGCCTTGTGATTATCTTTAGTGTCTAGGGCAATTTTTCTTTCGAAACTGGCCTTTGATGATTTTATGAGGGATCGAAGTTTCTTGCTAATACTGATCAGAGATGCCTTCCCTTTTTGGGATTTTGCTCTGTCATGTAGTAGCTTCCTCCTTCTGTTGTATAGCTTATTTATGGCCAGGGTCCACCAGACAGGTCTCCTGTTTTTGGAGGAGTGAGTCTTGGTTTTATTTGGAATAGCATGATCCATGCATTCCTGCAGGTGCTCATAGAATGCATTTGTAAAGGATTCTGCGGATTGGGCTGTATTATCCTCTGGCCTGGGGGCTTTGAAGGATTCCACCTCAGTCTTGAGATGTGCAAAGTTGGCTTTTGAGAAATTCTTTACCGTGATTTCCTTGGCTGGGGGTGGGGACGGGATATGGATGTCCAGGGAAATTTGTTTATGGTCTGATCTTACCAATGAGGGGTTTACCTCTGGTGTGGAACATAGGGTCCCCATGTTGGTGATGACCAGGTCCAATATGTTGTTCCCTCTTGTGGGAGTGGTGACCAGTTGCTCCATCGTGTTAGAGTTTATAAATTCAAGGAACCATTGGGCGAGGGTGTTTGGGCTTAAGTAGTTTTCTCAGTCAATGTTTGGGTAGTTGAAGTCACCCAATAACATAGTGTTTGGAGAGACCTTCATATTCTCCAGTGTTCTCAGGAATGCCAAGTGGGGTTCCTGTAATAGGGAGGGTGTTCTGTAGCAGTTTTGCCCGCTGTTAGTTGCACATGGATGGTTTCCAATGCTTCGTGCAGTGTCACTAACCTGGAGGTGTAGGTATCTTTGATGAATATAGATACTCCCCCTCCTTTTGTGCTTCGGTCCGAGTTCTGGGGCCGAAACGCATGGTATGAGTTATAACCTGGTAGTGCTGGGGTGCTCTCAGGAGCCTTGAACCAGGTTTCTGTTACTGCACAGACATCGATTTTCTCCATACTGAGGAGAGCCTCGAGTGCGTGCATCTTGAGGTTTAGACTTCTGGCATTGAGTAGCATTACCTTTAGTTTTTTTATCCTTGGGTTGTCTATGGAGGTGGGTTTGTCCTTTGAGCCTTGCCTAAAAAAGGCACTATGGGGGTGGCAAGAGCCTTGGCCAGTATACGAAAGCCTAAGGGTGACAGGTACAAGCCATCCCTAGCGAAGCAACGTGGCTTGTCGAGCATGTCATCCCAGGCTGACAGACACTGGATCCCCTTTGAATTATACCAATACTTTAGCCAATTGTTGAAACTGATCATTTAGTCTTTATACTGTGGCTTCATTCTTGGTGAGGGCAAGATGCTACTCAAGTTCATGGTCATACCAGCCTGGGCTACATGATCAGAGAGCTCCTCTATGTCTCTTTTCATGTAGTCCAGGGAGGTACGTCTCAGGTCATTCACACCAGCATGGACAATGACGGAGTCATACTTGTACATGCTTTGGAGTGACCTGAGTGCTTGCATTATGTGGCAGATCCTGGCACCTGACAGACAGCTTACAGTGACCTTCTCCTTGTTCAGTCTGGTGAGCGGGATGTCAGTGTGCCGGACAATAGAGTCCCCTATAACAAGTGTATTTGGTGTGTTGTTTGGCCTTAAGGGCTGTGACTGTGAGGCACACTGATTTTGTGAGATATGTGATTCGTGGGTATTGTTGAGGGGTGGCTGTTGCTTGGATATCTGCTTAGGAGGTCTTTGCTGTTTAGGCAGATTTTTATTTAGAGATTCCGAGTATGTTTTTGTGTGTTTATGTGTTGGGTATGCAGATGCAATAGGTCTGTGTGAGACTGGATTTGTGGTGCGGGTGGTTACCTTTTCCTCCTGACTGACTTTGCCAGTCTTGGGTTGAGAGAGCTCTGCCTCCAGTTTGGCTGTGTAACTGCATCTCTCACATATATTAGAGTTTGTTGGAAGGAGGAGAGGGTTGTCTGTGTACATAAGGCAATTGTAACATTGCCTCAAAATTCCCAGATTCACCAACTGGGCTGGAGAGTAACCCTGAAACTGACCCTTGGACATACCAAATTAGTATAGGGAACTGTTTTTTTACTGTTCAGATTAGGGAAGGGAACTGATTTTTCACTTGATCAGGAAGGACAAATCGGGAGCCTAATACTTATGAGAAGTCAATGAAGGTGTGCTTTAGTTAGTTAGTGTTTCCTTATAAGAGCTGAGCAAGTGCAGGGCTTTAGAAAGAGAATAGAGTGATTACTTTGAGAGTTTGAACAGTTCTAAGGGAAAAAGTGAAGAGCAGACTTTGTGGAGCCTGGAATAGTTTAAACCTGTTTAGGTGGCGCTGCCCGATGCTGCTCAGTGTGCAAAACCACGCAAAAAGAGAGTTGTAGGGATTTAAGAGAGAGAGAGATCAAGGAGTTTAGAATTGACCCAAAATGGCCAATAAAACTACAGCTTCTAGGCATATATATGCGTGTATATATATATATATATATATATATATATATATATATATATATATATATATATATATATATATATATATATATACACACACACACATACATATACGTGCATATATAAATACATAAATACATATATATATATCTATATATGTGTGTGTGTGTGTGTGTGTGTGTGTGTGTGTGTGTGTGTGTGTGTGTGCGTAGATATATAGAGATATACAGCTATGATAGGGAAAAAGCACACAGGAATGACATATGTTCACAGGCTATGGCAATGGAAGTGAGGAGCCCAGGCAAGACAAATGACACACGCAGCACGCCCTTCCACCCCCCCCCCCCCCAGCCGGACACAGGAAATATACACGCAATCAATGTAAAGTGTCCACTGCTCCCCAGACCACAGGCAGGATACAACCGGGGGGGGACACATTGCACCCATGGATTTTAATCATGGAACACATACTGGAGCATCCCTTGCGGGACACCCCAAAATTGGCAAAACCATACAAATGTGATAGATCGGCCATCTCATCTGTGGTGTATGCAGACTCAGAATACAAGGGTGGGTAACCCGGATGACCCATGGTCCAAGACAATTTTATGAAATGGGTCCCATGAAGTGGAGAGTGGGCAGCATGTAGTGGTGTGTCCAGAACCAACCAGGTCCCAGAGTAAGGATGGGTGCTGTCAAAGAGGCAAGGGTGGGTGAACTATGGGTAGCTACTTATGGGTCTAGGTGTGCAGGTGTTGGCTGATGTTGGCCAATATGGACAGCCCTAGGGATTCAAGCAAATGTGTTCATTGGGCAGAGGCATCGCCCAACGAGCAGCCACACCCACTGCGAGACCCACTAAAGCAAAGTGTAATCTACATGGCAAGAAACGGAATAACCAGATGTAGATGTATATATGTAGAGCTATGTGTGTATATATCTACCCATAGCGAGATAGAGATATGCTTCTCCCTCACCGTAGTATGAATGTATACATACAGAGAAAGAATACAGATACATACCCACATATGAATATATACATATGCAAACAACCATAGACCCATATGTCGTTAGATTATATACATACATATATATATATATATATATATATATATATATATATATATATATATATATATATATATGTATATATATACATATATATATCTATATATATATATATATATATATATATATATATATATACATGTATGTATACATATGCAGATATATCTGTATATATTAATGTAAATAGATATATATATGTTACAGTAAATATACACATGTATATAGCTAGGATATGATACAGCAGTTACGGGTAACATATGTTCACAGGCTGGGCATATGTTGGTAGGAGGTCCAATAAACAAACGTGTAACACGTAGCATCACCCCACCACCCCCCAGCTAGGCCGGTGCAACATACAGACACACAATAAAGGTAAATACAACACTGCTTCCCAGACAACCAGCAGGAAAATACCAGTGGGAGAGATTTGCAAGGTCTACACTTGAAACATAGACATAGATGTCCCTTGTGGGACACCAAAAATTAATGATCAGAGCCAGGCCCTGTAATGATTTTTCCGACCAGGCTGTAGATGTACAAGGACCAGTAGGTTGTGCAAGCCTGATAACACATGGGTCGACACAACGCATGACATGTGACCCGACACGGGGAGAGTGGGCAGTGTGTAGTGGTGTGTTCATACCCCACCTGCGCCCACAGTAAGGATGAGTGCTGTAGAGGAGTGGCAGGTAGGGGAACTATGGGTATGCGATTATGGGCCTAGGCGTGCAGGTGTTGGCTGGCAGAGCTGTATTAGGACCACCCCGTGGATTTAAGTAATATTCTGATGTGGGCATAGCAGACACCCATGCCTCCCAAACCCTAAGAGTACATCCACTGGATAGTCCATAAACCATTGGGGGAACGCATAGGGACCATACCATTGAACTGTCCCCGATTACCAGGGATGTCCCTGATTACGACTCAGAATCTAACTCTGTCCCACCTAAACCCTCCTAGAACTAGTGATATTAGGAGGAAAGGTGGTGGAATACATATAATGAATAACGACAACATGTAAGAGTCATAAACAGCATCTACCTCAGACAATGTGTATGAATACATATGCTCTGGGTCTGTGTCAGGTTAATAGCACCAAAATTCTAAATGTGTCCCTGATGTTGTTATGCAGTGTCCCTGATTCAGTGTTCATTCTTCCCCATTTGTATGAGAGGTCTGATAGTGACAGAAAGTGCATATTCCACTGACTACCTTAGAAAGATGATAGGATAATAGGTTACGGTTACCACCTGTCCACCTTTGCGAGGGACAGTCCCCTTTGGGCAATTGCATCCTGCAAAATAATTGAAAATATGGCAAATGTCCTGAGATTTTAGGGCAACAATTTCCTATATTGTCTGTAGTAGTTGCATAAAACAATTATTTTGTATCTGAAACACCTGAATGTTATAAGAAACAGAATAAGCAACTATAATGCTACAAGAATAAGCTTTTATTTAGGCAAAACAGTGAAGTTCTTTCCTTTGTACTGGCTGTGGGTATGTTTTGCCCTGCAAAATCTGACGTTTCTACAAAAAAGTCCCACCTTGGGCAATTGAAAAGGTGGCAACCCTATAATAAGTATGCAGTAGCATGACTCGGCTGACAGATGTGGGTCCCAAAATCCAATTACTTGTCTGTATTGAAGAGTCTTGGTTCCCATGTATCAGCCAGATGGGAGCAGATTGTAAGAGGAACACACAAATAATATGAATAAATCACTGGACAGGCCGCTGATTCCGTACAGTCGAACGGCATGTCGTCGCCTAATGGGCAGCCATTCCCAATACTGTAGGCATGTAATCAAATGTAATAGGCATCACAAGGTAATATTGTGGTCCTTGCTTCCACCCAGAGGTGTGAGTGTCAGATGCAAGCACCAATGTCGGTGCATTTGCAAGTGCGGGAGTGAGCGGGTGTAAGCCTGTTTGGCTACCAGTATGCGAGTATTGCACTGGTAAAGCAATGTAGAGGCTAACCGAGTGTAAGAAGCTGTAACCAGAGGTTAGCATTGCTTAACACCATGCAAACCCATGCACACCTGCTCACAACTGCTTTAATGTGCCTTACTCCCTCCATATCCAATGGCCTTGCTCTGCCCTGCAACCAAATAAATGGCCCCTGCAAGGCTCGGAACCAGGACCCTGCCCACGCAGCTAATATGATTTACCAATATGCCATGTAAATATACAGACAACAGACAGTACCACAAACATATCATACAGTGCAGTCATTCAACAGTATAGGAATGTACCCCATCATGTAGATGTATATGCGAGTGTTTATGTCCAGCATATAGGTGCATACATATATATATAGAGATATAGCAGGAACATACCATGTGGCAACAAAGCATTACAAATGAATGAAATGGGAAACACCAGCGATGCCTGTATTATGTAGTGGTGTTGTTCTATGTAATCTCAAGACTCCCTCAGACAGACATGTGTCATTCATACACGCAAACAGTTGTACATTGGCCATATACATCATTCTGTGCATGTAATGTACATTAACACAACAGTACCTGTCCAATCATTATATGTGAACAGTACTCTTGCAAGATGCTGTGTGCAACATCATCATCATGATAAAGGTAAATGGGGTAACCATAGAGGGACCGGTAGTGTTGTGTGTACAATGGGGTCATCCTCATCACGTGTACCTGGTCCATTTAGGAGTGATGTGCATACCAGGATCGTGTGCCTGAGGGACAGGGGTGAAGATCACAGGAGTATGTTGTTATGCATATCACAAGGGTGACATGTGTCCAGTGGGCACGTGTGTGAAATAGACAGCTATGTATAGGGCAGATGTTGTCATAGGAGCTGATTGGCCTTAGGTTTCCGTAGGGTGAGGGTCGGATGTGGGTGAAGGAGAGTAGTTATGGCCGTGGAGGATAGGTAGGGTAGGATCACAGATAAGACAGCATACAGGGTTGGTATATGACACATGTGAAGGGATACACCTCAGACGGGGATGGGTGTTCGGCATTCACAAGCCCATGGGAACAGTGGGAAGAAGGTCCCCAGCCATAGGCAGCCGCCACTGCACCTAAACAGCTGCAAAGGAGACAGTGCTGGGGGCTGACCAGGAGGGGCAGCATCACCCTGTAAATGTGACACTCCTCCCTTGAGCTTGCGTACCTGGCTTCGGAACCCCTTAGTGAGCCCCAACCCAACATGTCCAGGACCACATATGCCCCATCCTCAGTGGTGGTATCACCAGAAGGTGGTGCAGAGCCAACAGAGGTTGATGTCCAAGGCTGGGCCCCAGATGTGCTGGTGCCCGGTGCCATGGTCAGCTGAAGTGGGACAGGAGGTTCTGCCAGCACCTCCCAACCCATACAGCCTATGGTGTTGCAGTTTAAACCCACATATGGCTTAGTGATAGACAACAGCATACAGGATTACCTACAACAGTATGCATAGATATCACCATCAACCAAACACAACAGATGGTATACATTTACAGAGGGAGCACAACACATGCATATATACTGCATGACATCTGTACAATGTGTAGTAGATGTGTGACCGCAGCTATGAACAGTTGCCCATTATTGGCTTGTCACTCAGAACCCCAGACAGTGTCTGCCATACCACTGTTTCATGTGACATATGTCCAGTCAGGGATGCAATGGCAGTAACACATCCCTATCATCATGTACTGTCTGCAATCCTCACACTATGCTCCTGCTGTGCACAGATGTGTGTTCAGTGTGTAACACAGGAAACAAATGGTTCCACACACTGAACAGTTCACAGATGGTCCTACAGATTAGGGTCCCTCATTAACAGAGTACTGTCATGTCTGTATTAAAACATGCAGAATAGCCATTACCACACACAACATGTTAAACAGGCAGTAGTCTCAATGCAGCATAGCTACACTTACATGCTGTAGTCACGTGTGGCACATCACCCTCCTGTCTTTAGGCTATTTCCTACTGTGTATGATGTTTGAATTACATCTAGATGTCATCTGTGATGCCGTTTCAGAACACCACATCCAGGTACCACTCAAAGTGACTGTCATGGCCAAATACCAACATATTTTTCCTAGATAGTGTACTGTGTTTATCATGCGAATGGCTATGGGAACACATCACAGCTGTTCTACATGCAATCAGCTAGGGGAGGACTGCAGTAGGTGCAGAGGCCATCACCTGATCATGTCCATCACTTACAATACACATGCTGCTGCTGAGCAGGTGTACACCTCCACAACCACCAGAGAGTGTGTGGGTGGGACAGGCAAAGTACACTAGAGAAGGGCTTGGAGACTTAACCCTAAGAATCGTCTGCCACATGCATAACAGTACAGGGGTCAAACCCCTGACTGACTAGTCATTACTATTACATGTGCATGAAGTTACTACATGTGCCACAAAGCCGACATGTTGGTATGCTGTAAGAACATATATGTGTGTAGGTGAGAGACATCTGCAACAGAGATATAGTAGACATACATTAGTTGTGGCACACATGGCTGTCCATGTGAATGGATGCCATTGTCAGCACAACCACACTCTCTAATGGACTCACATTGACACTCTTTGCCAGGGCCACAAATACACAACCTAACTACTTAGTTTGCCACACTGCAGTAATGCACAGGACTACATGCACCACAGGGGATATCTGGAGGTTCTATGGGCTAGGACATGTGAAAGTGTTTGACATCTGTTGGTATGCCAATGAGGGTTATACTGGGAGTGAACTGTGGTTGGGAGCATCATAACCCACATGCAGACACAAGGTGCCAGTACTGCCATGCATGTATGCATTGCTTCATGGGTGTGTAGTGGTTGGCTCTGCAAGATGGCTGTACAAGGCTGGGTGAGCGGTAATCCTTGGCATCGCATCACCTGACAATGGTGTGCAGTGTGGTACAGAGGTGTAGTGTCTGCAATGTCCCACACAGATGGGTACTGCATGATCTGCCCTGACATCCTGGTTACCAATGTGTATGGCCATAGCTTTGCAATGCATGCCATGTGTGTGTTTGATAGTCCTTCACATGGACATTGCCTGGGATGTGCATGTCCCACAATACTGTACAGTGACATGTACAGGTGTACCTGTTTTGGCAGGCACATGTTGTGTATACAGACTGTTATCCCCCGATATGCCAATACTTGCCTGGTGTGGCAAAACCTGCTTATAGTGAGCAGGTCACCCTGCACCTGCATTGATAGTATGATACAGGTATTCCCTGGTGTCAGTGGCATTGGTCCATACAGGGCACAAGTGTACGGCATTGTATGGCCTCTGTGGATCACATTTGATGGCACCACATATGTTTCAGGCATCCAGTGGGGAGCATAGTGAAGGCACAATGTCCGCAAATATGTGCTTATTGCACCACTGTACAGGGTGCCATGTCCTCTGCAGCCCACTGCATTCACATCATGCCTACGATCTGTCATCAATGTGAATGGTACTAGCAAGATAGCGGGATATCCTAGGCAAGTGTGTTTGTGTATGGCACATGGGTGCAGGACATATACCGGGTACTAGTAGGGTTGCATACTTTGTTCACCAGGCCTTTTGCCAGATGTAGGAGTATGACTTGCCAACACAGTCCCGTGGCTGACTGACAGCTGTACTCCTCATGAGATGGCCAATGTGTCATAAGATGGACACCATATAGGAAAACTACAAAATCCGCTCCCCATGTCCAGTGGTTAGACACTCACATCCACCGCTACACAGGCTCTGACAGCCAAACAAACACACTTGCCATGTCCTGTATATGAACCCCTACCCACTGTATCACACAGCAGCAATATGCTTTTAGGGCATGCGCTACAGCGAATACTGGGTTACAGCACACCTACAGGTGTATCCCTAGGTGGGTGACAACAGCAGGATTGACAAAGGTGGTCATGTGATTTGTACACAGAGTGCATACTCTACAAAGTACTGTACTTGTCTCACGCAGGCAGACACACACAAACACAGTTGGCAAGTCTGGGATTAGAACACTGACCTAACTATTTTATCACACTACAGCATTACGCAGTTACAGAACATGCTACCAAGATTACTGGGTCACTCCCAGAGGTGTATTTCTAGGTGGATGACATCATCAGCCTTGCCAAAGGTGGGTATAGGAATTGTATGGAGTGTGAGCAGTCTAAAAGCATTATTCAGTACTCAGGCAGATGGAGACAAACACCCACACACACTTGGCAAGTCTGGGATTAGAACACCGACCTAACTACTTTATCACACTACAGCATTATGCAGTTACAGAACACGCTACCGAGATTACTGGGTCACAGCACTCCCAGAGGTGTATTTCTAGGTGGGTGACATCATCAGCCTTGCCAAAGGTGGGTATAGGAATTGTATGGAGTGTGAGCAGTCTAAAAGCATTATTCTGTCATCAGGCAGACAGAGACACACACACACATGGCAAGTCTGGGATTAGAACACCAACCTAACTACTTTATCACCCTACAGCATTACGCAGTTACAGAACATGCTACCAAGATTACTGGGTCACAGCACTCCCAGAGGTGTATTTCTAGGTGGATGACATCATCAGCCTTGACAAAGGTCAGTATAGGAATTGTATGGAGTGTGAGCAGTCTAAAAGCATTATTTAGTCCTCAGGCAGATGGAGACAAACATACACAAACACCCACACACACTTGGCAAGTTTGGGATTAGAACACCGACCTAGCTACTTTATCACACTACAGCATTACACAGTTACAGAACACGCTACCAAGATTACTGGGTCACTGTACTCCTAGAGGTGTATTTCTAGGTGGGTGACATCATCAGCCTTGCCAAAGGTGGGTATAGGAATTGTATGGAGTGTGAGCAGTCTAAAAGCATTATTCTGTCCTCAGGCAGACAGAGACACACACACACTTGGCAAGTCTGGGATTAGAACACTGACCTAACTACTTTATCACACTACAGCATTACGCAGTTACAGAACACGCTACTGGGATTACTGGGTCACAGCCCTCCCAGAGGTGTATTTCTAGGTGGGTGACATCATCAGCCTTGCCAAAGGTTGGTATAGGAATTGTATGGAGTGTGAGCAGTCTAAAAGCATTATTCAGTCCTCAGGCAGACGGAGACAAACACACATACACACACACAAACACACACACACACACTTAGCAAGTCTGGGATTAGAACACCGACCTAACTACTTTATCACACTATAGCATTATGCAGTTACAGAGCGCGCTACTGAGATTACTGGGTCACAGCACTCTCAGAGATGTATTTTTAGGTGGGTGACATCATCAGCCTTGCCAAAGGTGGGTATAGGAATTGTATGGAGTGTGAGCAGTCTAAAAGCATTATTCAGTCCTCAGGCAGACGGTGACAAACACACACACACACACACACACACACACACACACACACACACACACTTGGCAAGTCTGGAATTAGCACACCGACCTAACTACTTTATCACACTACAGCATTATGCAGTTACAGAACGCACTCCCAGAGGTGTATTTCTAGGTGGGTGACATCATCAGCCTTGCCAAAGGTGGTATAGGAATTGTATGGAGTGTGAGCAGTCTAAAAGCATTATTCTGTCCTCTGGCAGATGGAGACACACACACACACAAACACTTGGCAAGTCTGGGATTGGAACACCGACCAAACTACTTTATCACACCACAGCATTACGCAGTTACAGAACACGCTACTGAGATTACTGGGTCACAGCACTCCCAGAGGTGTATTTCTGGGTGGGTGACATCATCAGCCTTGCCAAAGGTAGGTATAGGAATTGTATGGAGTGTGAGCAGTCTAAAAGCATTATTCTGTCCTCAGGCAGATGGAGACACACACACACCAGTGTGGGGAACAGAACACCTGCCTATCTACAGATCACTATTACAATACTACATAGTTACGAGTCGCACCACACAGACTACACATTTCAAGGCTGCCATTATGACCTTCTAGGAATGCGGACATCAACAGGGATGCTGGCAGTTAAGATGTACATACCTGTGAACCTGTGTGTTTAAAGTACGAATCCATCCTGACCTGGAGTATGCCCATCTGTGGAATGGATGGCTACTATCACTATACGGGGTTACAATGGCCATGCCCATACACATAGAGGCACATAACCAGCACAAGGTGTCACTGGGCATGCTCACACACTTAGTAGCACAGGGCTGTTTGGAATGCACTATGTGTCCATCTACACAAGGTTATACTGAGGGCATGCTCATACACTTAGTAGCACAGGGCTGTCTGGGATGCACTCTGATTCCAAACACAGAAGGCCACAGTGGCCATGCTATTACAGTTAGACATAAAGAACACATTGTAATGGACTCCGGTGTTAGTAGTTGTCATTATTAGCAGGAACGCTGCACTACATATATCTGACACCGGTCTTATACACAACGTCTGCTGCTGTCCATCACCTTAGATGTACCGTTCTATACCAAGCACAATACTACTACTCACAATGATGTCTTGCTAGGAGTGGCAACTGCTTGACCAACACAATGAGCCAATGTCCTGCTGTAATTATGAGGTTGTCCAGTGTTTGTCATTCTGGGATGACATGACTGAAAGTAGACAGGCCTTTGTCACATATCACATGCATCCATGATTCAAGGGAGTGGGGATAATACCTAGGTTGCATTTGCCCATATAGTGCCATTCCAAGGCAAATGTCCTAAACACAGGATAACACCCTGACACCTAGAGGACAACTGCATTGTATGCTTATGCTAACCAGTGCTAGATGTGTAGCGTCCGTAATCACAGCTGCTCACTGTAGATCCAACAATGGGGAATACTGACATCTGTACAGTGAGAAAAACCTGGCTGAAGGCTTTGTAGTGCACAATAGCACTACCGCCATATACCTCGGAACCAGACATGTGGGCCATAACACATGTACGGACCGCTCCAGGTGGTGGTGTCCCCACATACATAAAGGCCACTCACATGTACTGACCAGTACTCCCACAAAAGGCATCACAGATGAGTCAGGTGCAGGACACAGTGTCAAAAGCTGCATTCTAGGATGTAACTCTCAGACACTACCATGCCCTTGGACCACCAACACACATCCATACATGTGGTAGGACATATAATAGTACACCACCATGTGACCCTTGACCAGTGGACTGTACCAAGCTCTACATCAACTGTGCAGAGTACCATGTACGTACAAAGTTGCGTCATGTGTTATGAATGCAATGATACCACTGTCTGTAACCAGGTCAGCTGTACACATACCAGGGGCCCTCGGTTATTTGCAGCATTAACAGATGACTGTTGCTGTACAGCAGTAAACACCCTCATGTTTGGATATGACATACATGTACCTGCCCTGGATATGTACATGCCACACACATACAACATATATGTAAATAACACAGCTGTTGTTGTCCTTTGTCCAGGCAGGTGGCTACAGCCATTACACACATGCACATGGAATGTAGGTCCATGGCTGCTGAATGCTAACAGTACATAAGGTGTGATATCAGTGTTGACAGAGGTAACATTCCCTCTGTACTGGTCACCCATTACACCTATCATATCATACAACAGTCCATGTGTCATGTCTGTCATTACACATGTCCACCAATTGCAATGCCCACAACCATGCCAAAATGACAGGATTGTAGGATCTACACTCATGTAAGTGTAGTGGTGTGCGTTCAGACACCATGTGTGTGCAGTTGCTGATGTATGCAGGTGACATGTGTCTTAGTACATCATGCAGTTGTAATGCAGCCACAACATTGCCAACTGTATATGGTGATATACTGAAAGTACAGAAAGATGTACCTCAGGTATGGACAGATGTGTGGACATAACTAAGTGGTGAGGTATCTTTGCAGATGGATGTTTGCAGAGGACAGCTCACAGGTGTGTCACAAGTGGTCCTACAATAACCTGTGTAACCGCTAAGCTATGGTTTTGTTAATTGAAGGGGAACACACACAACATAGACAGCAATCAGGGTGACACAGAAGGTAAATCACTTGACACCTGTAACAGTTAAGACCTCCCCTGTGCATATATCAGCACAGTTGCCAAAGGAAGCATCAGTACACTTTGTAATGTGTGCAATACTGCTGTAAGTCTGTCATACATATCATGAGATAGGCAGGTGTTTGATTCACAGTACTGGCATGTGTGGTTGCGTGTGTGTCCATATATGTCACGTATGGTGGGGAATACATCTCAGTTGTTACTCACTCTCCTGTACACTGTTGTAGACATCTGTACAGACTGCAATGTAGAAAGCAGGACATAGGCAGGGGGGTGTATCTCACACATGTGAGGTATCTGTATGTGCGTGACATAGGTGAATGCCATAGTGTGTGTATGTGTGTGTGTGTGTGTGTGTGTGTGTGTGTGTGTGTGTATGGCTGTCTGGTCCCTGGAGTGAGGATGTATGTTACCATAGTAACATTGGTCAAGGTAACATTGATGACAATATTTCTATGAATTTAAAGCTGTTGGACAACAATATGTTAAAAATTAGGAAACTTCAATTGGACGTCTCCTATTTTAAACAATGTATCAGAGAGAGCATTGTGCCGAAAGGCTTGAGAAGTTCATTTACACCTACTGGACTTTTCTCTGACCCCTTGTTTATTGATGAACTTAACAGTATATTGAACCAACAAGGACTTGAATTGTTGGGGGTAATGGTTAAACATTATGAAAAATACATCGATGTTTTACTACATGAAACCAATGCCCTAGACAGTAAAATTAAAGGTGATCTCAATTTCATTCGGTACAAATATGACTACCATCGTATTTTTGACAGTATCGATTCTTTGTTAGTTAAATTAAAAACTAACAAAATTAAAAAACTAACTAGGGATCGCCAAGCGTACGCTGCAGAGAAGGCGTACCCTAATTTGGTTAAAACTATAAAAGACCCCTTGAATCAAGATGGCCTTACTAATAACAGTGGTGGAAGGGTTGGCCTTCACACATTGGAGGAGAACGACGCCGACATCGAAGATGGGGATGAGGGCTCATCGTCCCAACAACCGAGGAGAAGTAACAGAATAAAATCCAACTATAATAAAAATGGTTACCACCCTAATTACAACAACCAGAATAAGCCTTTTTTAGGGCGGAGGAAAAACCAAAGGAAAAACAACACGAACAATTAGGAAATGACTTTCCTGCTGTTCCAGTTGGTAAACCGTTCATTTTGAAAAATTTAAAAGGTGATTTCACTGTGTACAATTTTTCAGATGTCCACATTGATCAAGAACTCATTGAACTGTTAGCTCTTGGACTATCATTTGTTCCTGATCAGAGGATCAGTTTACCTAAATGTTTGATGGACTTGAAATGTTATGTACGTAGGTTAAATCTTAAAGTGTTATTCAAAGGTGATTTCACTAGTGACATGCATCCTTTCAAAATGTCGAGTATTTTTAATCCTCCACTACACCCTATTTTACAAACATTTGAATATGCTTGTGAAATAGACCTTAGATTTTTGTTCCAGAATATTAAGTGGTTTGATAATAGGAACAATGTTACACCTGAACAAAGGGCTAGTCTTGAAAACCTTAGGAATTTTCCTATTAGGGTGATTAAACCAGATAAAGGTGGGGGCTTGGTCATCTTTGACCAAGATGATTACAATGCCAAAATGTCCCACGTTCTCAACACAGTGGCGTATGAGCCTTCATCCCTTAACGAGATGTCGGGTGAATATAATCGCATTAAAGGGTATCTTAGAGACTTATTTATAGAAGGAAGGATTGATATGGAAACCTTTAACTTCATCAACATCTCCTTTCCCAGAGTCCCTGTAATGTTTGGAATCCCCAAAATACATAAAAATCTGGTTGATCCACCTATGCGGGCTCTTGTGGATGGGAGATGTTGCATCACTTACCCTTGTGCTAAGGTTGTCGATCACATCTTGAATAAGTATATCAAACTATTACCACAGATATGTAAAGACTCCTGGTCTTTTCTAACGTCTATAAATGACATCCCTTTCAACCCTTCAAACAACTTCTTAACAATTGATGTTGTTGATTTATATACTTGTATTCCACACTGTGAGGCCATTGAATGGGTCGAATTAATGTTACTTGAACTAGGAGCACTTAAAGAAGAAATCGATGTCGTTACAATTTTACTAGACATCATTTTAACATCTAATTTTTTCATTTTCAATAACAACTATTACCTCCAAAAAAGAGGTATTGCAATGGGTTCCCCGTGTGGGGGGAGCGTTGCTAATCTTGTTGTAGCGCATTGGGAAAAGACATTCCTGTTTAAAGATACCTTATTTAAAGAGACAAGAAAATTTTATACGCGTTTTCTGGACGACGTATTTATTCTCATTCAGGGGGATGAAGATTCTGCGCTTAATTTATTAAGCAAAATGAATGCCTCTTGTCCTTTTTTAAGGTTTACGCACCATTACTCTGATGAAGAGATAGATTATCTAGACGTCAAGCTTATTAAGGATATGAATAACAAACGACTCCTTTCAAGCATTTTCAGAAAACACACATACTGTAATGCCTTCCTACATTATTCCAGTAATCATCCATGGAAACAGAAAAAGTCCATAGTAAAGGGCCAAATAGTGAGAGCCACACGTATGTGCAATACTGACACAGCTTTTGAAATTGAGTGCGATAACCTCAAAGATATGTTTTTGAATAGGGGTTATCCTTGTGAACTTCTGGATAATGTAATAAGGGAAGTTTCACAAAAGAGAATGTCAGGATTTTATACACCTTTACTTTCCAATTTTATGTTAAACGACCCCCCACACACTGAAAATGTACAAACACCTCCATTTAACAATGACACCAGTCCTCTCTTATATGAGAATAATGGTAACAGTGTTATCACTGCCAGTCCCACACAAGATTTCAAGACCAGCCTTATCCTAACTCACAACAAACACATTGACAGTATGTGTTCTATTATAAAAAAGAACTGGCACTTTATTGTGAATAGTGCCTATTTATTAGAAATCTTGGGCTCTTACCCTCTTTTTGTATTTAGGAGAGGCAGAAATTTAAAAGAACTGTTACAAAATACGGACTCTAGTAAATTTACTTCAAGACAAACTGGCAGTACCCCTTGTGGGTTCTGTAATTGGTGCAGGTTATTAAAAACTGGGAACTCTTTTTCTATAAGGAATGAGAAATTTTACATCAGACATAGGATTGTTTGTGACACCAAATCTGTTGTCTATTTAGCTCAGTGTAATTGCTGCGCTGCATTTTATGTTGGTAAAACGGATAGGAAGTTGCGTGACCGTATTTACCAACATAATTATGCAATCAGAAACCATAAAACTGACAATGCCCTATCTAAGCATATTTTAGATCATGTAGGACATAGTTTTTCTTTTATGGGTATTGATTTGGTAAAAGTGGGTATAAGGGGGGGGCCTCAGTCTATCCTCCTAGAACTTAAAGAACTTGAATGGCAATTACTTTTAAATGCCTTTGCCCCTCCTGGGTTGAATGAGACCTGCAATATATCAGTCATCTTGAAATATAAAAGTTATCTAAGAAGTTGAATTAGAACTTTTATTATGGAGGGTAGGATACATACATATATTTCTTGCAAGACCCTTTTCTTACATATACATTGTAGTTATACATATTGTGTTTTAAAAGAAATTACTGGAGCTATTGTTCTTGTTCATTATGCTTCATATATGCTTTATATATTTTTAGTATAAAAAATATGTTTACCCACTTGTACATATATATACACTTTGTCTTATGGCTGTTATACCTTTATTATGGTTGTCACCTTGGGTTCTTTTAAGGAATAGTTTAACTATTAGGTTTATTAAATGTTAGTTAGTTCATTTTTATTTCTATTTAAATACATTTATTGTATATTTTGTTTGAGACAAGATTTTGTACAAAGATATTCAGTATTTTATTATTTTATCACTTGTCTTTTTTACAAAAAAGTGTTCGTAAGTGCTTCCCTTTGAAGGAAATGACATCACAAGCTTATTAGCTGTTGCTTTTAAAATGAGTGTTTCTGTAACCTTTTAAAATTGTCTGAAGAAGCTCCTGCTCCTGCAAGAGTGAAAACGGTCTTATTAAAATACGTTAATCTGCAATTTTTTCTGCCGTAGTTCCTTTGGGCTTGCTAGTCGCTTATTCACCTGGTATAGACAGCAATCAGGGTGACACAGAAGGTAAATCACTTGACACCTGTAACAGTTAAGACCTCCCCTGTGCATATATCAGCACAGTTGCCAAAGGAAGCATCAGTACACTTTGTAATGTGTGCAATACTGCTGTAAGTCTGTCATACATATCATGAGATAGGCAGGTGTTTGATTCACAGTACTGGCATGTGTGGTTGCGTGTGTGTCCATATATGTCACGTATGGTGGGGAATACATCTCAGTTGTTACTCACTCTCCTGTACACTGTTGTAGACATCTGTACAGACTGCAATGTAGAAAGCAGGACATAGGCAGGGGGGTGTATCTCACACATGTGAGGTATCTGTATGTGTGTGACATAGGTGAATGCCATAGTGTGTGTGTGTGTGTGTGTGTGTGTGTGTGTGTGTGTATGGCTGTCTGGTCCCTGGAGTGAGGATGTATGTTACCATAGTGAACTGATAAGACCCCTCCCCCATACAGGCGATGCAATCTACTATCTGTGTTGATGTCCCCAGTCTTAGGCCATACTGACTACCTGTGCATGTGTAAACTCTGTGGCGTGTCATGTAGGTGCACAGTACTGTAATGATGATTTGCACATAGGCAGGGGTCCTCACCTCAACACTAGCAACTGTGTATGTGAGTGTGTGTTACTGTGTCGGTGAATCCGTGAGTGTGTGGGTGTGTTACTCTGTCTCTGAATACATGTGTGTGAATACCTGAGTGTGTGGGTGCAGTTGTGTGTTCGCATCCTGTCATGGGAATGTGTATTACTCCTTCCCAATGAGGCATCACACTTCCCACTGGCCTCTACCCTTGTCATCAGCTAGACTGCTCTCTTACCTCACCACTCCATGTAACTGTACCTGTGATGTCATCCAGTATGGATGTCATGTCTGTAGCCACAGTAGCTGAATACACAACTATCATGCTCTTGGATCAGTAGATGTGTTTGGAATGTGGGATATTCTAACTGTGATGGGAAGCTACAAGGTGCATGCTGGTATTTCCATACATACCTCTGAGTAGTCCACATTTACATATGGGACACTAACTGCAAACACTGACATCCACTGGCACATGCAATTAGACTTGAAGGAGGAAAGCAGAACATCATGACCAACATGCAGTTACTATTGTTACACAAGACACATACTGTTAACATTACGAAATGCATTGTAAACCTGTACTACTTGGCATGTTTGCTGCCTGTAAACAGTACACAACAATTGTAATCTACACTTATCTTCCTAGTCTGTTCACCCTGTGCATCAGACCATATGAGCATGTCCCTGCACCGATGGTGTAGATGACAGGGATGTGGCACAGGCATCATCATATGCACAGGGTGATAATGTTTGCCAGAGGCCTAGGCTGCACCATTGGATGACATCATGTGTGTGGGTTAGGGCCTTTGATCTAATTGGGCGTGTGTGGCTATTATGCATGTGTGTGTTGCGGTGCCCTACATATGTTTCCGGTGTGTGCGTGTATGTATGCACACAGTTCTCGCATGTGTCTGGCCTACATAGGGGTATTATTGACAGCTGTAGACTGTACATGCCAGGTGTTACAGTTCACAGTGTCCGGCCATGGCCACGTGACCTGTGCCTGCCAGGGGTTGCACGGGCACTACCAGACATAGGTGCAGATTGGGTACTGTCTGATGACACATGTCCACTGGAACCTTGTTGGGACCATCCAGGGCCATGTGCACGTGTCCTGCTGTGTCGTGGTGTGGACAGCACAGCACCAGCTGCACTGCTGCTGCTACTACTGCCAATATGGGAGCGGGCATGTGAGGTAGCTCGTTCACGTAGACCTGAAACAGGTGATGTAGCAGGCCTACGTCCACGTGCTCGACGCCTCACTCCTACCAGATGTTCCAACACAGACAGTGCATGTTCATGGATTGTCATGCCACAGTCAAGGACTCCAACCATGTCACCCAATCATCTATCCAAAGCTTCAGCAATCTGCTGTTGAGCATTTACCTTTGCCTGGATGTTGTTTAAAGAATGAACAGCAGCCCTCTGAAGCCTCTGATCTTCTCTGTTGTGCCATTCAGCACGTGCCTGTGCCTCCATTACAGTCTGAAACATGGGTCTGGTGACACCAGCTGCTGTGCTCTGTCTTGCAGGGGCATGTTGGCCAGAGGTCCTCCTACGAGCAGCACTGGCCACATGCCTGTGTGGGGCATCACCAGTCAGTTGGCTGACATCATGGTGTGCAGGCACACCTTCCATAGCCCCACGCTTTCCTGTTCCAAGCTACCACATGTAAACTGTCCTTCCTCTATGGCCACTGGTGATGGGGTATGTGTAGGCATGAGAACTGTGTGCAGGGATGAGGAGGACATAGGTGGAATGGCAACCAATAGCACAGATTCAGCCCCTGGCAACCCTACCTGTGCCTCAATCATACGTTCATCATTACTGCTAGAGTCTGTGGGGCACTAACTTCAGATGGACTGCAGGAGGGGAACACACCTACATCACCTGTGAGGGGCAGACAAGAACTGTACATTACAATCTATACAATAGACACACACACACACGTGCACACACGCTCACACACGTGCACACACATGCACACACACACACACACACACACACACACACACACACACACACACACACACACACACACACACAGACGCATGCTATGGCACCCAACATGCATGTGATAGAAGGCATGCAACATGCATGTGATACGGCAGGCGGCATGCAGCTCAGACAATAATAGTGGTAGTTATCATACATCCCTGGGTTGCACACAACAGCATGCATGTGTCATAGCAGAAGGCATGCAAATTACACAGTCATAGTAGTAGTTAGCATACATCCCTGTGTTACACCATGTAGACCAGCACAGGTTAACAGTACACCTGCCTGATGTGTGGCATATGACCTTGACAATCACATGTAGTATGACATGTGATCTGCTGACGTGTGCAATGACATGCATACATGTTTAACACAATGGTGTCCTGTCAAATATGCAGTGGGGTAATGGTGTCCCAATGCAGTGTTGTCTGTCCACTCTACAGATATACTGCACATATAGCTGATGTTCATGGCCATTGCAGGGAATCATGAGGTGTCCCTATTGCTATACAGTGTGAGTTACAGACACAGTTCATAGCCATGACTGTGTTCAGATACAATACATATATACTGTGGAATGTGACCCACATCACTGAAGTGTATACACACTAAACCATGATGTGGAATGTGTGACACAGGTCACTGAAGGGTATACGGATGACACCCCTGCACATCTGCAACCATATTGCTGCTGCCTGGTAACTATGGCCAGACATGGCAAACTCGTCGGTACACCATGTCCCACATGACATCTGTGTACCACACACACACACACACACACACACACACACACACACACACACACACACACACACACACACATGAGGAGCAAGGATGACATTGATGTCCAACACCAGCAAGGGGAATGTACTGTATCTATGGGCTGATGTGGTTGTCTGTGTATGTATGTGGATACTGTACAGGTGACTGCTGTCATGTCATGACACACTCAAGATGTTCAACACATCTTATGTGGTGGATTGATGTCAAGCCTATACAAGATGTGCACAGGCCTGTAGGATGTCTAGTGTTCCACATCTGCAATATAACCATTACACAAAGGCCATAGTTGGACCATGTGGAGCCAATGTACGACAGGGTGTACACACAAGCACATCACATCTACTGTGTGTGTTGCTTCATGTGTCTGGCCATACTCCATGGCCATGTGTGTGCATGTGTTGGCCAAATGGTTGTGATGGACATCTATTTCACATGTCTGTGTTGTCCCATATGACATACACCCATAGATGTCATATGCTCCACTAACGACAGGGTTATGCAGACAAAGGGTGGTATGTTTGGTATGTGAGATATGTTTTTCAGGATAGTTAGGCAGTGTTGCAGCCAGCCCACTAGATGTCATGGACATGTCAGATAGCACATCACATTCTGTGACATTCATAGCAGGGGTATGATCCACACCGGTGAATCCTGTGGGCTGGCCATACTCCAGCTCACTGTGTAGTACTGTTTGTATTCCCCACATGTGTAGTTCTAATCTGTAGCACATGTCCCTACAGTGAACAGCACCTCCACCATTGTATGCACAGCTGTCCACACATCTGGCAATGACTGTTTGTGAGGTTTCATGTTGGTGTTTCACATAGATTGCAAGTATTGCACATGGGTAGCCATTTTGATGTATTGCAGGTCCGACCTGTATATTGTGGCAGGAACATACATTATGTGTACATGTGGAAAATGGCCACATGGCAGATAGATCTGTGCATTAACATGCCTGATAAATAACAGTCTCACCTGCAACGGGCTGCTGTCACAGCGGAATGCCAGAGGTACCTAAATAGGAGTAACACAGCAGTATGATCATTATCCATGCCTGTATGATAGCTACAGGGTGCAATGTGCATGTTAACACATATGGCAGTACAATAAACTATACTATGGAGTATGCACATATGTGCATACACAGAGTAGCATACTATAGTATGTGGCATGTGTGTATACATGCCTTGCATATGATGTTACATTACATATTGTACAGTGATGCATGTAACTATATGGAATATAGTTGTTTTAGGTGCAGTAGTGACTTATCAGGCAACTCCAGGCTTGGTGGTTGAGAGACACCCACCTCCACAATATCGGCTAAGGCTTGTGGATGGTGTTTTGCAGGTGTCCCCTGGTTGGCCAGTAGCTCCTTGGTACATGTGAGTGGGGGCTGGGTTGGTGGCCCACCACCTGTTGCAACTTGTTCCCTGGCAATTGCATTTGCATGCTGTTTTGCTCATCTAATGAGGTCTGTACAGTGTCTGTGCACCTGCTGGTATGTGTGGTTGTGGCCACCCACATCATTAACCCTCCTGCGATGTTCCTGCCACAGGGCATCCCGCTGCCGTGCATCCTGTGGCATATGGCTGAACAGGACATCATGATTATCATGTAGGTATGGGATGAGGGCCTCATCCTCCAAGCGGGTATAAGGTGGTAGTCTTGCACGCGGCATATCTGGAAGGCATAATGATGGAGACAAGTCACAGTAACTCACAGAGGCATACAGAGCTACAGCTGAACATACATGTGAATCACATTTATTATGATTAAATAGTTTTCTTTGCAAATCTACATGACACTGACACCACTGACATGTTTGTGTCACACACGTTTGAATGACACTCAATGGTGATTGGATATTATCACCATATATGTGTGTGTGTGTCACCTGATTACATTGCTCATACCCCATGTGGATGCTGTCTTGATGTGGGCATGTCTGTTTGCCTGTACTGGTGTTCTTACCTATCAGCACATGGCTGGATGTGTCCACATTAATGCAGTCAACCTTGATGCTGTGTATATGTCACATATAAAGACTTACACTGCCTTAATGGACATGACCTGTGACCCTGCAGACCTGCTCATGGAAAGTTTTACATGTATGTGTTTTGCCATATACATCTACACAGCACTGTACAACAGTTTAACATCCTGCCATGTATCACCTGTGTTGCACATGTGATACACATGGGACACTGGCTGGCCAGATAGTATTTGCAGGGATGGATATCAACTATAGCATGTATGGTCAAAGTCAACTAGTAGGCTATATGCCCTGAATCTAGGATGAAAGGTTACCTAGCTGTAGCCGACAGGTGGGTTTCTGGGGCCAGGTGAAGCAGTGCTACATAACTGATCCACAGGGTTAATAATACATTTACCATGTGGTCATCACGCCACGTCTGAGAGGGGGGCAATGTGCAGCTTTGCTGGACAGGAATGCATAGTATGGCAGGAGTATATAAAGTGTATGGGACAAGGATTTGTCCAGCATGTGGTGATCCTTGTACTAGGAAGGTGGATGTCCATGAAGTATGTGTTTGAAATCAGGATGCATATGTGTAGCATGTCCAACATTACTGGGTTGGAAATGGCTTTATTCAGGGTAGGCATCATGCTACATAGTGGAGATGGGGATTGGGAAGGCTAGTGTAGGCCATCTGAACATGGCCAATACCCCTTAAAGGAAATATGTGATCTGATATGGGTCACTTGAGTATTGAGTATGGCTGGACAATGATCTATATATTCATGGATGGCACCCTGTCATGATTAGGGTTGCCACATACAACTACCTGACAGGTGTGGTGATGTAACTATCACAGGAAAGACAACTGCCCAGCTGTATCCCTTACACACAGTGTCCATTATGTTGACTGCTGCCTAGGTGGTAGTTCATGGGTACAGGGTTATTAACATATGGGTGACAATGCAATATGTAGCTGTCAGATTGTGGCCATATGTCACACACCTCACCAACAAGCCCCTTCTGTATGTTGTCCACAACACTCTGAGTCAGCTATTGCTCCTAGGTCATAGTCATTTGTATACTTCAATAGGCAGATGCCTTCTGTTAGTCTGTGTGGTATAGACTACAATGAGAGGGAGTACACTGAATTAACTCTATCTTATTGTAGCTGGCACTGGTGTGATGTGCATGTATTATTCAGACACCTTCTGTAGTGTTGGTTCTGCCAGTAGTTCCGTAGCAAAACACTCCTGTGACATAAGAATGTACATCTAGTATACCGAGTGTAGCTGGAACACAGTATGGGTGATGATGTCCTATGACCTGGCAAGGTTATGATATGCAGTGTGAAATCAACCTTACTGTCATCTACATCTGTACTGCTGACATCAAATAAGTTGATCAAGGTGTATGGCCTTTCAGACCAGACTCAGCAGGATAGTAGTGCAGTACTTCCCATTATTAGTGGTGTCTCCCCTTTTGTGGGTTGTGATAACTATTGGTGTGCATCATTCAGTGTGTACACAGCCTGACATGAAGCTATGTTTTACATGATGTGTATGTGGAGAGCAACTTGTTTTGCCATATGTGTATGATACAACCTGGGATGTGGACAGGTCCCATGCAGCCTGAGTGCAGCTTGTACCTGCATAGTTGTGGTTACAGGGGCTCTGTAGTGTACATGGATATATGATTGTGTACCTGTTGGGGGGACAGTGTATTTATGTTATCCAAGACCCTATCTGGATTGCTTATTCATGCTCAGCACTTGTTCAGAACTTGTAAGCACTACGTAAGCTACTAATTACTATAGCACTCAATCTTCCTCATTACCTAGAGGTAAACAGTTTTTGTACATACTTTTCTCACTTGCTTAGAGTAAAACAGCTCTTGTACTCACTTTCCTCACTTATCTAGGGGAAAATAGTTTTATATTCAGGCATGTCCAAGGGTCAGCTACCAGAGTTCTCTCCTGTCTATCTGATGATTCTGGACATCTTGAGGCAATGTAGAAATTGCCTCATGTACACAGACAGCCCTCTCCACCTACCACCCAACACTACAACCTGTGAGGGATGCACTTATCTAGCCAAAGTGGAGGTAAAGCTCTCTCCAACCAAGACTGAACTTGGCAGTCATGTGGAGAAGGTAAACATTTGCACCACACCACACTCATCATATAGTCTCACTAAATCTACACCACCATAATCCACACTTAGTAACACAAAAACATTCGCAGAGGCTCACAATAATAATCTGTCTAAACAACAGAGACCTCCAAAGTGAAAACTCAAGCAGCCTCCATCCCCCAACACAACCCCGATGGCACATAGCCCACAGACTCAGTGTTTCACTCAACTACAGCCAATAAGGCAAAACAACGTACCCAAAACACTAGTCATAGGTGACTCTATAGTCAGGCACACTGATGTCCCACTCACCAGGCTAAACAAGGAGAAGGTTACTGTCAGCAACCTGTCGAGTACCAGGATCCGCCACATAACCCATGCACTCAGGTCACTCCACAACAAGTACAAATATGACTCTGTCATTGTCCATGTTGGTGTGAATGACCTAAGATGTACCTCCCTGGACTACATGAAAAGAGACATGGAAGAGCTCTACAATCTTGTAGCCCAGGCAGGTATGGCCCTAGCCCTGAGTAGCATTCTGCCATCGCCCAGAATGATACCGCAGTACAAGGACAAAATGATTAACTTCAACAATTGGCTAAGCTTCTGGTGTCATTCTAAGGGGATCCAGTATCTGTCTATTTGGGATGACATGGTCGACAGACCACGATGCTTTGCCACAGATGGCCTGCACCTGTTGCCCCTGGGATTCCGGATTCTGGCTAAGGCTCTTGCTGCCCCTATAGTGTCTTCTTTAGGGAAGGTTCAAATAACATATTCACCACCATAACAGGAACAGGCATGCACAAACTGAGGGTAATGCTACTCAATGCTGGAAGTCTAAATCTCAAAATGCACTCACTTGAGGCACTCCTTGTAATGGACAACATCGACATCTGTGCAGTGACTGATACCTGGTTCAAGGCTCCAGAGAGCACCCCTGCACTACCAGGCTATAACTCATACCACACTTTTCGGCCATGTAACCTGGACCGAAACACCCATGGTGGAGGTGTGTCCATATTCATTAAGGATATCCACCCCTCCAGGCTAGTTGCTTAGCACAATGCATCCGAGGTTATCCAAGTGCAACTACCTCTGGGCTAAACTGCAATCCAAATCGTAGCTTGCTACAGATCCCCCACCATGCCCCAAGATTCCCACTCCTCTTTTCTTTATGTACTGGAAATTATTAGCATTCAACCAAACACCCTACTAATGGGTGACTTCAACTACCCCACCATTAACTGGGAAAACTACTCGTGTACCAACTCATTAGCTCAACGTTTTCTGGAATTCATAAACTCCAATGCCCTGGATCAACTTATCCACACCCCCACCAGGGGCAACAATATTCTAGACCTAGGCATTACCAACATGAGTGACAGGTGTTCCACACCTGAAGTCAACTCCTCGTTGGTCCGATCTGACCATAAGCTAAACACTCTTGATATCCACATCCTGCCCCCACCCCCCATTAAGGAAACCACAGTATAATATTTCTACAAAGACAACTTCATGCTTCTTAAGACAGAAGTGGTGAACTTCATGACACCCATGCAGATGGACAATACAGTTACAACTGCTGAATCCTACACAAATGCACTCTATAAGCACTTACACGAGTGCATGGATCATGCTATCCCAAACAGAACCAAGATGCTATCCTCCAAAATAAGGAAGCCAATCTGATGGTCCCCTGCCATAAACATACTGTACAACAGAAGGAAGAAACTGTTGTAAAAGAGAGTACAATCCCATGAGTGGAGGAGGTCCCTGGTCAGCCTCAGTAAGAAGCTGAAATCCTTTATAAGATCCTCCAAAGCTAACTACGAAAACAAAACTGCCACTAATTCCAAGGACAACTACAAAGCATTCTATACCTATGTCAAATATCTTGATGGCAACACCCAGATCTGCTCTGAGTTACAGCACAAAGGCACGAACATTGCAGAACCACCTGATATTGCCAACATCCTGGCAGATAGGTTCAGTGCTACCTTTCCCACCGCTTACCCCCTAAAGGGCCCATATGTATACAGGAAGAATGCAGAGTCCCTGTAATCACAACTACGCAGGTAAAAGCTGCATTCTCTAAAGCCAATATCACAGCATCCATGGGACCGGACAACATCCCAGGCTGCA
Organism: Protopterus annectens; assembly: GCF_019279795.1. Lineage (NCBI taxonomy): Eukaryota > Metazoa > Chordata > Ceratodontiformes > Protopteridae > Protopterus > Protopterus annectens. Next base: position 695,447,738 of record NC_056746.1, read on the forward strand.
TTTTACACAAACTTCAGAACGAACTCGCTCCCCACTTACGCACCATGTTCAATAATAGCCTTGCATCGGGCTTTGTGCCCCCTGAATGGCACACAGCAACAGTTATCCCACTCCATAAAGGTGGTGCCACAACGAACCATGGGACCTATTGCCCTATAAGCCTGACTAGCCTGGTCTGCAAGGCTATGGAGCACATCATTATGGATCTCATTCACAGAGACATTGGGTACCTCCAAACATTTGACCCCGCCCAGTTTGGCTTTGTTAAGGGCAGACCATGCCTCCTAAACCTGGTGGACTTCTTTGAGACAGTTACCAAGGCATTAGATGAGGGTAAGGAGGTCCACACAGCCTACCTTGATCTCTCAAAGGCTTTCAACACCATTCCCCATTCTGGTATTATTGACATACCCATCCACCTGAACATTAACCCCTATGTCATGAGATGGCTTGCAAAGTGGCTCATGGACAGAACCCACACAATGGGAGTTGCATACCCTAGGTCCAACTGTAAACCAGTTACAAGTGGCATCCCCCAGGGCTCAGTCCTAGGACCCCTCATGTTCGGTATATACTTCTCTGAGGTACAGGCAAGCACAGGAGGACTTTGGCTGAAAAGGTTTGCAGATGACTGCAAACTAGGGGCCATAATTGGTGCTCAGCTGATACAGACACCCTCCAGAAGGGTCGGACTGAGATGGATACCTGGTGTCAATATCATGGCCTCAAGCTGAATGCCAAAAAGTGCATAGTCATCCCCTTTGGATAAAACTAATTACCCACAGACTACCACATAGGTGCTAGTCCCCTACATACAGATAAGGTAATAAGGGATCTGGGAACCCAAGTAGATAGCAATCTCTCCTTGGATAACCATAATGCCAAGGTGGTTAAAATATCCTTCTACGTGGCCCCCCTAATCTCAAATGGGTTCACATCCAGAACAAAGTTGTGCCTCTCTGCTCATGACTTATCAGACCCATTAAAGGATACTACAGCCCATTTGGGATGTACCTTACAAGACACTGCAACAGATTGAAAGACCACAACAGTACCACACCAAGAGGATTACTGACCTCAAACAGATGACCTATGCAGCCCAACTAAAGAAACTCCAGCTGTACTCGGTTGCATACCGCGTACTCAGAGGTGATCTGTGCTTGACATACAAGGCCCATGTCCAACCCAGTATTGCTGGATATGCTCCACCTAAACAAAAGCCCCTAAGAGCCACATACTCTAGGGATATACACCTAACCACAACGATAACTAGGATGTGCTGGAGGTATAGATTCCTGACCCAGAGACTCCCCATGCTTTGGAACATGATTCCAATGTACATCAGGCAGGGCCCCTCACTAGCACTCTTCAAGTGAAACCTTGACGGGTGGATGGGAAAAAGACATGTACCCCGGGGATCACTGCAGTGGCTCTGCTGGACAGAGGCACAGGGAACTAATGGCTCTGCTGTTCAGAGGCACAGGGAACTAACCTAAGGGGGTGGCGGAAGCCAACACACTCTAGCTAGGCTTATAAATACCCTTGGGCAGACAGCCTAGTACCTATCTTTGAACTTATTACATGTCTTATGTGCATGGATAGTTAACTAGCTCTTCCATTTTACTTTGCTATCATGCTGATAAACTGTCGGGTGACTACAAGTCATATGTATCCTGTTATTGTGCATTGTAAATGCCAATAGACATAACTAATGTTTGCCTAACATAACAGTAATGCTATGTAAACTGTAAGACATATCTGCCTACAATACTGCACATTACACAGTTATTGGCAGAATATCCCACAATGCAAATCATAATTACATAGTAGGCCCACCTTCGACATGTTATTCTCAGTAATACACCCATACATATGCCTACTGTTACAATATATCAACATATACTATCCCGTTATAGCACGTACTTGTTGGACCAACCCTGCCACTGACAGCGGCTGGAGAGGAATTATTGGGTTCAAAGCCCTTAAATAGCATCTCTTGTGGTGTATGCAGTGTTTGCCTTGTGACATACAGCAGTACACACATAAATACTACAAGTGTTACTATGCTAAACAATACATCACTACAAGATAACTATTTCCACTATATGCATTGTGTACACTTTAAGTATTACAGAACAGGTACTACATACACAGACATACTGAGTGTTCTACATACCTTATTAGTAACCTGAGGTGTTGTTGACTGTTATTTCAATCCTTTTCAGTTTGTGTTTCAATCTTCTTTGTAATGTTCTGCTGGTATATACAGATGGTTTGAATGTGTGACAAGCCATCCTTTTATAGTTAAATATCGGTAACATGTGCTATCCTGACCACCAATTGGTGTTCCAAAGTAGTTAATTGCATACACATCAGCTGTGCAGCTACTCCATTAGCCAATACCATGGCAACAGTGGTGTATAATTGAGTACTCCACTTGGGCGTTGTCCCTTTGCCTTACTTTCGAGGAAGACGGCCTGGATGTGTTGTTTGTGATGTATTGCAACAGCTATATAGAGACACACAGAGATATATTAGCTTGATGACTCCCGTGGATTGTGTGCAATGGCTAGAAAATGTTGTTCTACATGTGAATACAGCTGTTATATTTCAGAACATTGCTACTTATGCAGGGTTTGCTTGTACCTGATACTTCTGCAGATGTTTCAGTCTGGCAAGGATGTTTGGGCAGCTCAAGGCTGTATGGCTATGCATGAAATGTTAGGTGGTTTACAGTGTGCTCACCAGACATCTTTGGTTTGGTGTACATGTGTATCATACTGTGCTGTTAATCAGTAATTGGTAACATTTCCTGGTGTACACACAACCCTCTGAAACAGGATTACTGCAAACAAACTCTGTAACATCAGCAGCTGTTCTATTGTATAACAGCAACTATTTCACATAGGGCCATGTTAGTGTGTCTCTGACAAGGTATGTTAAGGCTTCTGCAGATGCCGTACAGTGAGTGGATGATTTGTGATGTTATTACAGTTTGTATTGTAATTGGTTTGGATGTGGGGGAGATGTTGGTGGGTGTACATAGCAGATGCAGGTGTGTAGGAACTGCTTTTATACATAATCGATATGTGTGTGAGGGTTCCTTCCCTATTTGAACACCTATCTTTTAGTGGACTAATACTATGGTAATTGCAGGCTGATTCATTAAGGCACTGTTAAGTGGTTCCTGTATAGCATGCAGGTGATGTTAGTCCTTGAATCCTTTCGGCAATACATCGAAATGTAATAAAGTGTTGCTACATGAAAGCTGTATGTGTATTTCTATCATAGGTATTTGCAGTCATTGGAGTTGTGTTGGTGACTGACCCTCTTTGGCTAGGGTTTCCACCTTTTCAAATGGCCATAGTGGGACATTTTCGGGACACACATCAGATTTTACAGGCCGACACAAACCCATGGTCAGTACAAAGGATAGAACTTTCCTTTTTTGCCTAAATATAAGCTTATTCTTGTAGCAGTTTAGTTGCTTATCCTGTTTCTTGTAACATGTAGGTTTTTTAGGTACAGAAATAACTATTTTATGCAACTATTACATTATATATGGGACATAATTATGTCCTACAATCTCAGAACATTTTCCATTTTTAATATTTTTGGTCAGGACACAACCGCCCAAAGAGGGACTGTCCCTCGCAAGGTGGTAACTCTGTCTTTGGCTGATGTTCATAGCACATATCTGTAATAGTGTATAGGCATATACCCTCCATATCCTTTGTTCAAAAAGTTTGGTCGTGGCGGAATGTGTGATTGCTATGGTCCATGTTGTACTCATATATGAACACTTCAATCGCTGTATATGGGATACAGATGGAATCCCGAATGCACACAATTCCGACGCCCACAGTACTGGGCCCAGACTCCCATATCCCACATTACCGAACACTCAAACTCGTGACAGTCAAACTCGCGAAAGTAACACAAACACGGACATACACATGCACACTGCTACCTACCACATCCAAACAAACCATCCTACACTACGTATGGCAGGTGGGCAAGCCCCCCTACACCCCCCATGTGGGTGGCTGCGCCCCCCCACACCACCCCTACCTTAATATTCTACCTCCGAGATTGCACAGACGCACAAAGCAAACCCACACCCACATATTACAGTCCCCCAGGAACACACACCACACTCAGAACACACACTTACACACACTACAGCCCTCAGAAACACACTTACACACAGTAACCTACCTGAACTGCAACACCAGAAGCACTAACTAAATGTGGCTTAACATCGGGATTTTAAACCTCACGCTTCTGGTGTTTCGGTACTGTGGTCTTTCGGTCTTTAAGCCTCGTGATTACGCTCGTCGGTATGTCAAGCATTCAGTATTTGGTTGGTATCCCATTTATATGTACCTCCATGGTTGTGTAGATGTTGTTAACCTATCTATATATCTACATATATATATATATATATATATATATATATATGTATATCCCCATATATCGACATCTCTCTCTCTCTCTCTCTCTCTCTCCCTCTCTCTCTATATATGTTGATTTAGATATGCATATATATATATATATATATATATATATATATATAAATATATATATAGAATACACCTTTCATTGGGTACATGGCAGTTTGTTCAATTTCCACACATTCCTCCCTTTTGTGTTTTAACCTGTCAGAATACACAACTGCTTAGTGGTAGGTTATTGTGAAGACTGAGTACATGGTTGCGTGTTTTAATCCTGGCAGTGATCATTTTACCTCTCAGAGCAGGCACTGGTAGTGCAAGCATGATTAACTCACATTTCAGTGGTTGTGTATTCCAAATGTTTATTATTCTGTGGAATACTACCTATATATGCAAGCTGTGGTTAATGTATACTATGTAACATGTAAATCATCTCTGACTTTATTGGGATTTGAACCAGGACTGCACAGATATTATGCAAATGCTGTAGCCATTACACTATTGATATTAACGTTCCTTCTGCCTATTTCCTATGCCCATCAATCCTATGTGTAAGCTTGGCTACACAACAGGCGGAGCCACCTACACCCAGTGAGCTTCTCGAAATACCGACATGACACATGAATTGAGAGACTATACATTAACATCCTAACTACATTTGGCATAGCCCCTCACTGACACACTTCAGGGGAAACCTTGATGTGTGACTGGGCAACAGTATATACACCCCTGGGATCATGTGTCCCAGAAACATACAGCCAGGGTGTGGAGGAGCCACTCCAGTTTTATAGCTGCAAGACCTGTTGGGGAAATTGAATGATGTTAGGTTGTCATGTTAACATGCCCTTTTGAGATCACTATGTGCCCCTATCACCCTACAGCACCCCAGTCTTCAACAGCTTCCAGCAACTCTGCCTGGAATCACTTCATTGGCTATGCTTGACAGAGGCTCAGTTACTTCATCAATGGTGCAGGTAAAGTCACCACACTGTAGCTATGCTTCTAAATGCCCTTGAGCAGATAGCCTACTACCTATCTGTGAACCTCTACAGTGCAGGCCATCTCCAACATCATATGTGATAATACAGAGTTTTCTGATCACATTATACAGTGTAAAATTACAATGTAGTCAGACAACAGTTAAGTACTGCAATAGCATACAGACTACTGATACATAATCACTGCAAAAGCCTATCTTGGAAGCTAGTGGACATGTATAGGTTTCAGGCTTTGTATTGCTTACCAGTAGGTTACCTACAGGAAAGATGGGACACAAGCACAGATGGGATACATGCCTGCAACAATGCCATACCAACTTGCATGTGTCAGCCTAAGGCTTTGGAATGCTGGGCAAGGCTATTGGTGCCCCCATGGTGCTGTTTTTAGGCAGGTCTCAGAGGTGAATCTCACCTCCATGAACTGCACAATAGCAGAACCAATGAGGGTTAGGCTACTCAACCCCAAGGGTAGTACTCACAACATGCACACACTCACAGCACCCCTCAGTATGGACAACATCTACATCTGCTCTGTGACTGGGACCTGCATAAGGCTCCTGTGAGCACACCGGCACTACTAGACTACAACCCATGACACAAATTTCAGCCACTGAACATGGACTGGCACAGACATGGAGGGGGTGTATCCATATTCATCAGGGATACCAACACCTCCAAGTTAGTGGGGCAGCATGATACCTCTGTGATCATCCATGTGCAGCTAACATCAGCCACGACTGCAATGCAAACTGTGAGCTGCTACAGATAACCCTCCATGACCCAGGAGCACCACTAAAACTATCTGGAGACAGTGGTAAACATGACAGTCCTACCAGACACCCTGTGATTGGTCAATGTCAGCTACCCTACACTTAACTGGATAACCTACTCGAGTATTCACTTCCAGGCCCAGCACTTCCTGGGATTTATCACCTCATATGGCCTGTATCAGTTGGTAGATGGACTAATGAGAGGTGAAAACATACTAGATGTGGTAATCACTGACATGTGCAATAGGTGCACTACAGCAGAGGTAAACCGGTCACTGTTTAGATCTGACCATGAACTATTCACTGATGATTTCCACTCCCAACCATCTCCCCCACCCAAGAAAAACACAGTGAATACCTTTACCACAGCTAAATTCACAGTACTAATGACAGAGGTGGGAGGGTTCACAGTCCCCATGCTCAGGGATGAAACTGCTCAAGATACAGACAGAATTACAAATGCACTCTATAAGCACCTACAAAGATGTATGGGTTGTGCCATCAATGGTAAACTAGGACTTGCTACTCCTACACAAGGACACCAGTCTGCTGAACCTCTGCATTATACAGGTTATACAACAGAAGCAGGACAGTAGTCCAGAACAACAGCAAATCCCAAGACATGCAGACATCCGTGACCAGTATTAGCAAGATACTTATGTTACTCATGTAATCATCCAAGGCTGACATCCACAGGTAACATATAAAGCTATGTCAAACCCAGAGCTGTTGGACATGCTACACCTAACAAAATCCAAATCCCTCCAAGCTACACTCTCTAGGGACCTAAACCTTGTCACCACAATAAACAGGACATGCTGGAGGGATAGATTCCTGTCCCAGAGACTTCCTATACTCTGGAACAAGCTACCCATCTATGTCAAGCAAAGTTCTTCATTAGCATTCTTCAAGAAAAATCTTGATGAGTGGATGGGAAATAGGAAATACACCCCGGGGATCACTTATGTGTCTCTGCTGGACAGTGGCACATGAAAATAGCTTTCTTGGGTGGCGTAAGCTATGGTACCTTGCTGGCTAGGGTTATGTAGGCCCTTGGGCCAATAGCCTAGTACCTACCTATGAACCACGAAGGCTTCTTTGGCTATGTCAAGGATGTAAGCAGTAACACACAGATTTGCACTGTGCTGGTGCAATATTGCACTGAATATACTGACACTACTGATATCACCAACACATTTGATGATACAGTTGGAGCTTCACTCTACTGGGCCCACAACAATACCCAAAACGTACAGTATCCCAGAATCTGAGACATACAAGTGGTAATGGCCCTTTCAAACAGCATGACAGAGAGTCAATGGTGGCAGATGGTGTCCCAGACTGCATCCTGCAGACGCTACAAGACAAAGTGACCCCCCACCTAATATAGCAATTCAACATCAGCCTCTACGCAGGCTACATGGCCATTCACTGGCTCATGGCAATAGCTATTCCACTCCACCAAGGTGGTGACACAACTGACCATGGTAACTATCACCCCATAAGCCTGAGTAGCCTGATCTGCATGTCTATGGAGCACATCCTCATGGCACTCATTAACATAGACAATGGTAACCTCCAGACACTTGACCCAACCCAGGTCAGCTTGATTGAGTGCAGATCATGCCTATTGAACCTGTTTGACATCTTACAGTCACCTAGACTTTAGGTGTGGGGTGTGGTAGTTCACACATACTACCTGGACTTGGCCAAGGGTTTTGACACCATTCCCCACTCAGGTATTATTTCTACACTCACCAGCCAGTACATACACCCATACATCACAGGTTGGTTTGCCAACAGGCTTACACACAGAACCCACATGGTAAGCCTAGCAGCCTCCAGGTCCAACTCTTGACCAGTCACAACTGGTGTCCCATAGGACTCAGTCCTGGGACCCCTACTGTTTGCCATATACTTCTCAGAGGTATGGGCTAACACAGGTGGACTACAGCAGGCCATGTTTGGTGATTACTGCAGACTGGGAGCCATAACTGATAGTACAGCTGTCACATAGACCAACACAGGGTTTCAGAGTGATGGCCTCCAGCTAAAGGCCACATACTGCATGGTCATTCCATTTTGGGAAACTACACACACACATATTAACACATGAGTGGCAGACACTATAATTCAGATGATGTAATGGGTATGTGGGGACTACATTACATAGTGATCTCTCCTTTGACAGTCATATCTGCGAAGTAGTTAGGACATCGGTCTATGTAGGTCTGATTACTTAAGGGTTTGCATCTAAACAGACTTAGGTTATTGTGCCCCTTTACTCATCACTCATCAATCCCATCATTGAGTATGATAACCCATTTTGGATGTACCTCGGAAGACACATCCAACAGCTGGAGGGTCCACAAACATACCTCACCAAGAGCATTACTGGCCTCAGACATGTGTCCTATGCTGCCAGACTGCATAAACTCTTGCATTACTCAGTGGCATCTCGTTTACTCAGAGATGATATTTGCTGGCCAACAAAGCCGTGTCCAAGTCAGGCTTAATGGATATGCTCCACCTATGGGAATCCATGTCACAGTGAGCCACACACACTGTAATGAGCTACACCTTGCCACAAACATAACTGGAAGATGCTGGAGTGACAGATTCCTGTCACGGGTACTCCCCATGATTTGGAACTACATCCCTGATTACATTATACAGAGCCCCTCACTAACAATCCAGGGAATCTTGCAGAGTGGGTGGGGAACAGTGGATACACCCCAGGGATCCCACAATTGGCTCTGCTCCACAGAGGGACAGTTAGTTAATCAATGGGGTGGTGACAGCAGACACATTTTGGCTATGCTTATGAATGGCCTTGGGCAGTTAGGCATGTACCTACCTATGTACATATGAACCTATACATACAGTATTGACACATGCTGATAGCTTAATTTACTGTGCAGGTATTGACTTACATTGTGCCAATGGCAGTTGTATGTACAATAGTTGAGGGCTGCCTATGTAGGATGCACACATTAGACCACCTATACATGACAATTTACAGGTGGTCGTGTGTGTGTGCCATCTATATTTGCTGTGTGTGCAGGTGGAGAAGGGTGTCAGTCCATAAGTGCCTACACTGTCAGTGTGTGTGCTATACGTTCCCTCTTTGCCAAGGCATGGGCATACTGGGCACACCTCTGTCTGCCTACTGGGACTGGCACAGGGTGTTCATGGTCTGAGTCCCTCTGTGCCTGTGGGGTCCTTGGCAATGGTGGTGGGCTGTGAGGGCCTTCACCATTCTGTACCTGCTGCAACTGTTTCTGCAGGATTATATTGTGTAGCATGGCACATACTATGAAGATGTTGGCACACATGCCTGGAGAGTACTGCAAGGCTCCACCAGATATGTCCAAGCAACGGAACTGTGATTTCAGCATCCCAAACACACACTCTGTGATGATTCTGGTTTCTGCGTGTGCCTCATGATGGTGTTCTTCCATGGGTGTATGTGCATTTCTGATGGGAGTCATCATCCACCATTCCAGTGCATAGCCAGCATCCCCCACTAGGTGGCCATATGGGATGTCCCCCCTGACAAATACCTGATACAGCTGTGAGGCATGCCAGATGTGGGAGTCGTGATAGCTTCCAGGGCTGCCAGCACACACATCCATGATAATGCCCTGGGCATTGCACATGACCTGGCAGTTGATGGAGGGGTATCCCTTGCGGTTTATGTAGCACCTACCCTGCTCACCGGGTGGTGTCTTGATGTGTATGTGCGTGCAGTCTATTGCACCCAGTACCTCCAGGTAGTCTGCCACATGGTGGAAGAGATGCATATTTCTGGCCAACTCCTCCTGCATTCGGAGGAAGTATATGTGATCATTGGTATGTGGTAACATGGCATCCAGGAACTGGTGGAGTACCCTGGATGCTGATTCCTGTGAGATCCCCATGATATTCCCAGCTAGCCTTTGAAAGGTACCTGTGGCTAGTATTCTCAAGCTTACACATACCTTTGTGTTCACTGGGATGGGTTCCCCTCTGTTATTTCTGGCTCTGAGGCATGGCCGGCACAGCTCAACAAGTTGCTGTATGGTGTCCCTGTCCACCCTGTAACACTCTACTATCTCCAGATCATGTAGCCCCTGGAAGGTTACCCTGGGTCTGAACACTCTTCTCCTCCTCTGGTGCCTGAGATGGTTGTCAGCATCATCCTCCACACTACTGTAAGTCTCCAACACATGCTGGTGAATCGAAGCTATGGCAGGCCCTAACATGTACATATTAAAAGTTCCCCATCTGTATACACCAATGGTGCAGAGTGTCTGGGAATACACAAATGTGTATGAGGTGCTTTCACACTTTATACTATTGTGCAATGGATGCTGCTGGTGTAATTGGGTGTGTATGCACAATTCCAGCTGCAGGGTATCTTAATTATGGGTTTTACAGCAGGTACTGCTATTGTGGGGTCTTTGGTGTTGAATTACGCTTGGCTGCCGTGATTCATCTATTGCCCTTTACTTCACTTTTCAACCCGATTCCCCTCACATTGTCAGGCATGCATCCAGCTGCCAGCTATTTTGTTTTGTACTTTCCCAACCCAGGATTGTGTCACGAAATGTGTTATGTAGCTGATCTACTGCAAGTTTGCTTTGTTCTGCTGTGACAGTTCTCTTTTCTTTGCAGTACGGCACCTCCCCTTTCCTGTTCTGCAGGTAGCTGCTAGCAGCCTTGTTAGCTGTTGTCAATGTCCCACTGTGAGTTCCTAGGTATTAATTACTCATTTGTACTCCAGTTACCATGCTGCAGCATTTCCTTATTGTCTTCCTGTATCCTTCCTGTTTCAGCTGTGGTGCGTGCCGCGCACAGCCGTTTACCAGGTTTCGAGTGCGTTTTCATCCACGTTCACATGCACTTTTGGTTACCTTGTGTGCTCTCAGCTAAGCAAAGCCATGGCTACTTCCACACCCCTATCCTGCAGCTTTGCTTAGCAACAGGCAACCCAGATTAGCAATGCTCCAATGTGCTTACAGCTAAGGTGGCGCACCCCTCTCTTGATGTCATCGATTCTCCAGGCCACACCTCGGTGCTGTACCACTACACTGAGAGGTACATTCTTATGCCGGCGAGGATTTTGAGATTCAGTATTACTTGTCTCATTTGCATGGCATTGACTACTAATTCCTAGTTACCACGCAGAACACTGTCACAGACCCTTAGCAACCCTTGCTCCATGGTTGTGGTGTAGCATGCATGCCATTGACTATTATGGGGAATTCATGAAATGTGTTACATTGCAGTTTTATTACATATAAATATATTTTCATTGTGATCCTGTTTGCGCACAGATGCACTGTGATTTTACTTTGCGTTAGTGTGGCCATGACATTAATTGTTCTTTTTTATGTGTTGTGCATGTTTTTGTATGCTAATGGATATATAGTTAGCCATTGGCATGTATTAACAGTATAATACATGAGTTTGGTCCATTGTCATGGCTCCGATTTTATGTTTGAAAAAATGTAAACTGTTTTTTTGGTTTACATTTCTGCATGCTTACACTACGCCTGTACCACTTCATGAATCGCTATATACCTTCATTTGCATGCTACACTGCTGCGCATGGGTTAATTAGCATACATGCACTGGGTGCTGCGCAGCTGTGGTGTATGCTGGTAGTGCACGTGGAAACAGCTCATACCTAAATCACTCGGTGGCCATATTTGGCGTTAGATCGCCGACACTACGCCTGCGCCTGGCGCAAGCTTCATGAATCCCGGGGCATGTCTTCAAAGCTACTCCCTGATCTCTTTATTCCTTTCAAAAATTGTTTTCTTTGCCCTGATTTAGTTACTGTCCTGGTACACAGGCTATTATTGGTTTATATAGACCGGATTTTTTAAACTATATTTCTCTTATACTTGTAGTCAGCAAGTTCTAGTAACTTTTTATTTCCTGCTGTTTATATCATTTATATCCATTCAGCATTTATATTCTCTCTTTTGCAATTTATTCCTACAGCCCAGGTAATGGCTAAAAGGGGTCCTTGGACCAGCCCACCTAACCCAGCTAACAAATACAGTTTAACTAAACTTTGATAATAACATTAGCTGCTTGTTTCACAGCTTTCTATAAGATAGAACCTTCCAAGTCCATAGCAAGGTCTCATCCTCTTCTGCTGGTAAATTTAATACAAGTATACCACAAGGATCTGTTTAGGTCCTCTTTCCTTTTCTCTCTTTGTTAATGATCTCCCCCTAGTATTACCAAATCTTAAATTAATAATGTATGCAGGTAATATGCTGCTCCTACAATCCAGTACTGACCACTCTGTCCTGCAAACCAGGCCACAGGACAATTTCACTCAGTTATGCACCCGGTCCACTACTAACAAACTGCTAATTAAGCCCAAGAAAATCAATGTCATGGTTTATGCCTCAGTCAAGAAATTACCCACCATTCCTCCTGTTTTCTTAACAGATCTTAATGGGAACTTAATACTAATGCCACTCAACAGAGGTACCTAGGCCTAATACTCGACCATACCGTTTCCTTTTCCACACACACACACACACACACACACACACACACACACACACACACACACACACACACACACACACATTTTGTAACTAATATAGTTCTTGCTCAGGTAAAACTGTGATACAGGATCAGTCACCTCCTTTCACAAAAAATATTTTAATACCCAAACTTGAATATGGCCTTCCATTTCTCATAATGCATTCAAGTCCACAGACTGCTAAGAAAAAAAACCCTGCAGATTCATTCTATTTACAGCCCCAAAGATACAGTGTTGCTATTTGCTAAAAAATTCCAAATGGCTTTCAGCGTTTCATAGAACCACTTTTAAGTACTCAATTTTACAACATGCTAAAACATGGTCACTGCCTCCCTTTAAGAGTGAAACTGCCCTTACAAGGCAACTCTTGTGTACTCAGAAGTACACAGGACAACAGCTGGATTCTAGTATGCCCTCCATTTGAAACTGCTGTAGGTGAGACAGCCTTCTCTTGACTAGGACCTGCTACCTGGAACTATCCGTCTAGGGAAGCACTTTACATAATCGAATTACTGAAATCTCGAATGTCATATGGTTGAGACCATATGATCGACATTTCAGTAAATCGAATATGTAAAGTTTTAAAAAATAACACTTTACTTACCTTAAAACTTTACGTGCACGCAGAGGCAAGGCTTCTTGTATGCTCTGTGTGTATGTAATGTTTTTATCTTTTTTGCAGTGTTGACAGGAAGTGGGAAATCTCCCGTTTTGCGCTTCACCATACAGCGCAATATGGGAGATTTCCCTTTTCCCCACTGTAGCGTGATCTCGGAGTTGGTATATTTAAGTAGCGGGGTGTGGGGGGCACATCCCCCCACATGGGGGGGGTGCAGGGGGCTGAAGCCCCCCTGCAAAAGCGATGTTTGACTTTTTTTTTTTTTGGGTTTCATTTTAGAAGTTCGAGTTTCCAAAACTCGATCTTTTGGTCTCGACCATATGAAGTTCGAGATTTTGGGAATTCGAGCTTCTAAAGTGAATCCCTGTCTAGACATCAAAAATCTAGAAATCATTACAGGCTTCAAAGATGCACTTAAACAGCATCTCTTTACTGAATCTACCTGCAACCGCTACAATGACAATAGTAAGTTAACTTATCATCCCATATCCTGAATACTGGAATACATTTAATAAACTTTTATTAACCTCTTAATGTGGCATATTACACGTAAATATTTCATACATATATTGGAGTTTATTTATTATATGCATGATTGCACTGTATTTTTTGCACATCTCAGCATGCATTTTGTATGTATCTTTTTTCAATGCATTGTGACTGGATCTTTTAAAGTTACTTTAGCTGCATTCAATCTTACTATGTTCTAAATTTTGCTATGTACATATTTTGTAGATAATATTATTGATTGAAAGACCATTATGTATTTTCTGCTCTTTAAGCTTGGACTGTGGATAAAAATGGTCAGTAGATCAGTCCACCTACCCAGTGAACAAACAGTAAATAAATAAATAAGATGTAAGAAGACCAGAACAGCCCTAAACCTGAGTTAAGGTGAGTCACACACAAAGTCTAAATGAGAAAGGGCATGTTCAGCATTGGAAGAAGTGTGGGATAAGGTAGAAGAACAGAAGAATTTCTTAGCATTAGACAATAATGTTAAGAATAATCCAAAGGCACTTTACCTCAGTCCAGTAAGATATGAGGTTGGTGAGAGTGTATCACTACCTGCAGTAAATTTGTTTAGCTAGATTTATTACTTTATCAAACAAAAAACTAACAAAACAGACTGAGGGAACAATGTGGTTCCTTATTTACTGCTTTCTTGACATGTCTTAATTGATTTACATCACTGTAAAACCAAAGGCAGGAGTGGCATCTTACCTTCTGCAGTTAAGGAGTTTTGTATTGGCGGTTGCATGATCAAAAAGTAGATATGGTATTGGCATCAGTGATATCATAGAAAAGGGTCTAGGAAGCAATTTTTAAAATAGACAACTGAATTATCTTTGGTATTAAAGAATGAATATCCATTGATGTAAATAATCAGCCCTCTTTGTTTCCAGAAGGACCAAAGAGAGATGGCTAGGCCATGACTGATAAGTGAGATAGAAAGATTTTTAGAACATCTGTCACTGATGTTATAATGGGGATGGTGCCCCTACCAGTGAGTGGGCTGAGTCTACATAGATCAGAAATCAGTTAAGAGAGGCTAGAAAGTAAGGAGATCTTAGAAAGTTTGGGTATGAGGGACAGCCCTATTTATATTTAAATCACTGAGAAGGATGAAATTCATTTTAAGCACTGGAGGTCAGCAAATGTCAAGAATAGTCTCAAAACCAGATGACGAAGCAGTGGAGAGGAAAAGACCCAAAGGATTCTTTTGTGACATCACTAAAAAACAACTGTGCCAATATCCTTTTTGGGGGGGTCAGCAAGTTAAATTGTTCGAATAAATAATTTGGTATGTATTAATGTTCTTTTTTATAAAGCGTGTAACCAGACATTCCCTCAATGTCCTGGATAGTTATCTAAAACTGAAGCTGGTAATGAACAGTGATAGAAAAAGGTAGATCTGACTACCATTTAAACCAGCTTTTTTTCAGGATAGAGAATGGCAGGATTATTGGGAAACCTTAAAGCTTCTAACACTCCACGTCAGGCCTCCATAGTTTATGTCAATTATCTGGACCTTTACTAGAGCCTGTGAAGCCTAGGGAGATGTGAGGGAGCAAAAGTGCTTTTGTTTGGATGATAAAAGTAAGTGTGCTGGGGATGGGATTTATTATTGTACATGAAGTACATTAAATTTGGATACAAGAACAGTCCTGGATTGGTTGTGACATCCCCAGCTCAGAGAAAAAGTAAATAATTTACTCTGCCCAGTAAGAGCCATATTATTGACAGTCTGAGTTACTGCAGTGTGATCTTAGAATGGACGTATGTTTAAATGTATCTGTCTAGATTACAGGTGAGGACCTGAAGTAAAAGGTGTATTTTTGTGTAGAAAATTAAGCAAAGAAAGGAGGAGTAGAGAATACAGTGAGCGATGCATGGTAAGCCATAAGAAGAAAGAGAAAAAGGAGGGTTCCTCCAGAAGAAAAAAGATGGAAGAAAGTTGTAAGTATGAGAAGTAAGTAAGTTGTCAGGTGAGAAATGAAGGAAAGAGAACAAGTACATACCTGGGACAGAGGCTGTGCAGAGGAAAGGGTATGAATTAAATTTGTCTTCATCTAAAATTACATTCTGTTTTGCTTGGGAACATAGCCATGGTTTTTAGTATGTTTACCAACTCCAAAATGTAGTATCCATCTCTTTAGGATGGTGTTTTGCCCCTATCCCAGATACTGTTAAAATACTGATAGTATAGTCTTTGTTCTTGCATTCTGGGGTGGTGGTGGTGACATTTGAGGGCATCTATAACTTAGGAAAATAAACATATAGTTGTTATGTTATTTTTTAAGTTAAAAAAAATTCCTCAACTCCATGAAATAACCCAACATTCATTCTCTGCAGTAGAATCTTGGCTATCCAACTCACAACTAATCCTTAATCCTAACAAAAATAAACTAATGCTCTTTTCAAACAATAAATCCCGAGATAGCCTATCTTCCCTTTTTATCTACTTATCCAATAACACCAAGATAGACACTGTACCTCAAGCAAAGCTGCTCAGTGTAACAATAGATAATAGCATGAAATTTGACAAACACCTATCTCTAATCATTAAGAAGGTACATAAAAATTAGGTTCTCTATATAGAATTAAATCATACCTAACTGAAACCACTAGACAATCTATTGCCAGGACCCACTTACTCACCACCTTGCTTTATGCCTTTCCTATGTTTACTAACCTGAAAAAAACAGAACTAACAAAACTAACAACCTATACAACAAAATAGCCAGATTTGCCACTAATTCCCCATACAGATCCCACCACTGTGATGCACTATGGTAACTCATCTGGTTAGAATTACCTAATCACTTAACCTACATCAACTTACAAATGCCCCCACCATGATCTTCCAATCTGATAAATGTCTCTGTCTTCAAAATCTACTACAACCTTACTCAAATAAAAGGTTACTTAGATCTTCCGACAAATTTCTGCTGCAAGTTACTAAATTAAATAAAAGTTCAGGAAACGCTCTGTACTCCAACCATGTCTCGAGAACTTGGAACTCTATCCCTCAACATATCTTAATTGTATATTTTTCGTATTTTAAATTTATGTATGTGATGCTGATTTTTACATATTTTAAGAATGGATTCTTAGTACTTTTTCATAAATTGTCTGATGCTGTGTCAACAACAAAAAAAGCCACACCAGTTGCTAACATCTCTCAATTCAAAAAACTTCTAAGTCTCGCTTAGCTGACTTATGGCTTTGTTCATGCTCATCTCCAGTTTAAACAGCATTCCTACTAGTTACATACACTGCAGCCTTCACATCAACTTCTTTTTCTCCACTGTAGAATTTTAGTCCCTTCACATCACGTTCCCTTAGGCTATCCTTAATGCGCCTATCATTTTTCCAACATAAAATGAGTGACACTCCATACAATAAGCCAAATAGATCAGATTACAGGTATCACAACCAGCCTGAACATTAAACTTGAATTCTTTCCCAGTATCAGGATGTACAAAGTTCCCAGACAGGTCAAGTAAATCACAGTCATTACACTTGCCATAGGGTATCATACTAGAGTCCCTATTGGGTATGTGTATCTATAATATCAGAAATAGTATCTGCACTAATGCCTTGGCCAAACATGTTGTCCTTCATGGATTTTCACACTCTTTTAAATTTATGGTGATACACCTTATTAGACCCAGTAAGCGAAGGAGTGATCTGGTGAATATGACTGAGATAGCAAAAAGTAAATGGATTATTAGGTTAAGAGTGGGCGGTTGCAAGGGGCTTAAGGATAAAGTTCCCCTGAAACTGATTTTAGCTGCTAGGAGTTTGAAGTTAATTATCTATGTGTATAATAATATTTTTATTTGTCTATAATGTTATGTTTTTATTTTTGCTGGTTACTTGTTTTTGAATGATTGCTTATGGATAGCTTATACTGACTATTTCTTTAAAAGCTCATCATCTAATTGTGAAGTAAGCTGATGTTTTAATGACTGTGAAGTTTTTATTGGACTATGCTATTTAATCTTATCTATATAAATGTTGGTTTTATTGATATTTTTATGGTCTGAAGAAGCAGTGTTATGGGACTGTGAATGCGCTTACTACAATAAAGTGTCTGTTGATGTGTTTATTTGGCTTAATTTTGGTCTCACCTTTGATATATTCTATTATTAGGACATGCAAAAGAAGGTGCAGAAAGAAGAAGAAACACTACACCTGTATAAAGTATGAGGTACTTTCCTTAAAATTAATTTATTAAGAATATAAAAGGGAGGGGATATTAGGGTATGTAGTAGTAATCAAGAGATTACATTAATGAGGAGGCAGTGGGACACAGATTGGGCAGCACAGATGGTAGTAAAGTGCAGGTTGGTTTGGTAAAAGGGGATACAACTGAGGCAGTATAATACAGCTTAAATAAGCAACACTTTTTTAAATAATACAAGTGATAATGTGGTAGATATAAGTACTAATGCTTTAAGTATTAAAAATTATTGAAGACAAAGCAGTAACATATAAAGGAAGAAAGTAGCTGTGCTTTAAAATGATTCTGATACTCAGATATTCACAGTAAAATACAGTACATAAACAGAAACAGGCTGCACAACAAATCATAATGAGATAAGGGGTGAATTCTGTAATAGAGAAGTCATAGTTAGATAAAAAGTCAGTTCTATAATGGAGAACAATAAGTCATAGTGAGATAAAGTATGCATTCTATAAGACGGTTTCAAGGTTTAAGATTTTCAGTTACAAAATATTATTTGCAAGAATGAGAGTTCTATCATTCAGGGCTGTAAGCAGAGGAAGCATAGTTTAAAAATATATATATATCTCTCATTTGTTAAGGGGAAACAGAATGGGCCCAGACACAGCTGTGCTGAAAATGTATGAAGACATGTTTTTGATTGCTTTGCTGATGGTAACCAGTGAAGCTCCTTTAAAGGTAGTTGTTATTGTCAGCACTGTAGGGTGGCTTATCTGTAGCTAGTTATTTAATGTGACATTTGCAAAGCAAATGATTTACTTGTTAAAGCACTGCTGAGCTAAGCACTTTTAAACCAAGTAGTGATTCAAGCGATACATCCAGCTTTGCAATAAACAAATAAAGTTACAAATGAAGACTGTATCACGGATGGAGACCCTTGCATATAAGGACACATGCAAGCTCTGTAGTATTTTGATTTCAGGTGCTCTTGTATAGGACTTGAGAAACAGGCTATGCTTCTTACACGTACTGTGATTACGTTTAGTATAATCCACAAAAACATATGGCTAATGTGTGAGCAAAAAACAATGGAAACCAATCAAAACACCAGCACTGTTGGCTGGGAGCAACATAATTTCTTTTGTGTACAATCCTTTGGTGCTACAATTGGAAGTACTTAGCAGGAGGTGTAGCATCATAATTAAGGCTATGTAACTGGCACATTTATTCTTCACTCCTGTAGCCTTTGTTTCAGGCTTCTTGAAATTAGCTAAGAATAAAATAGCCAGGTGGAGCTCTTATTTCCATACATTTAACATTTTCTACTTTTAAATGCAGTTGGTTTTGCTGGACAGCAAACAGTTTCACTTCAGTCCGGTTCCAAATCCGAATTTGTTATTCAAGCACAGAGAATTAAACTATGGAACTGTGTTCTAACTATTGCTCTCTTTATGCAGGCTTTATAATTGCTAATGCCCTCATTTTACTGTTCTTGAATACTCCTTTTTTATCTCCTTGCAGCTGACTGTCAGCTGCCTCTAGCTCATCTCCTCATTCATCAGGTGTACTGGACCCAGCTCAGACTCCCTTGGGCTCCACCCAATCTACATCCAGTGCTGGTGATAAGATCGAGGGTGCTGGTGAAGGCAATCCCTGCCTTCAGAAGGTGCGTGAGTGCATCAATGTATGTACAGCCTTCCAACCAAGCATTATACTGCACGCAGCATGGAGCTCACCCAGCTCTTAACGATGGTGTGGCAGTGAGCCTAGGCAGCCTCCCTCCCTCCAGGATGGGTGCACAGGCATCAGCCATTCCCTCCCACCCTCTCTCTGTTGGGTCTCTCCAGTGACATGAGTCATCTAGGACACAAATAGTGCTTTATTCTTTTGCACCATCATGCCAGTTCTTGAAAACAGTTTGTTGATATTGTTGATATACTGTTTATGGCTATACAAACATTTAAGTAAAACAGCACAAGCACTGAGTAATATATGACAAAGTTAGAATAAATCCTGTCCCAGAAACAATTTGTAGTTATTTAAACAGGAGACTTACCAGCACTACCTATGATTACATTGTGACAATAACTGAGAACTTAGATCCACTAACAAGGCACTAATCGCAATCTCCAAAAACCATTACAGCTCTGGTGGCTCCCTGTATTCTAGCAACTCCCTACCACTACAAATCTGGGAGCAACCTAATAAAACCATCTTCAAAAAACAGCTTATTTCCCACCTAAACAACTCCTGGACATGCAACTGCCTAGCACCTGGCTGACATTCTAACTCCTTTCCCCATCTACTATTCAAACTCTTTAAAACTCCCACAGATACACTATATATTATCACACGTTACTTACCAACTCACTGCCGCCTACTCTCCAAGGGCATCTGTACCCACTAACTCTCCCCTAGACCAAGTTGAAAAGCTTTCCCTTAAAATGTCAGTGCACCTCATATGAACTTGTCTATATTCTCCTCCTTTTTTAGTTTTTCCTTTCTTGTCTTATCTTCAGTACATCTTCAAGATTATCTACTAAACATACTGTATGAACAATAATCAAATATTACTACCTGCTATACTTTTAATTGTATATCTAAACCACTGTGCTTATGTAAATATTTTATCCAATCATATGTTATTGTCTGCTATATTTTTATAACTGAATGTGTAAATATCTTATGTATAGTATGTTAGCAATTGTTCTGGAGCTTTTCTCCCCGGGCCTCCAGTGAAAATGGACAGCTCTGTCCAGTCGGACCATCCCGGTAAACAAATGTAAAATAAAATAAATAAATAAATTCTAGAACAGAGGCTATTCAAACAACTTAAGGAGCCATCTTTACCACTATAAACATCAGACAAGTGTTTGAGCAGCGTAATTGGATATTTAATTGGAAACAGTTTATCCCTTTGTTCAGATTCTTGGTTTCATTGCTTTCCTATACCAGGCATTTAATTCATGGAAATCTTTTGTGAAAGGTTACTGGAATGTTGTAGGTGCCATGTCTTTCAGAAAAAATCTTTTGGAAACAATTTCTGGAGTGTTGTAGGAACAACTTGCTTGTCAGTCATTTTATAGTCTGAGCTGTTAAAAGAATATTAAAGCACTACTGGCTATTTCATTCAGAATTTATGTTTATGTTTCAACAATATTGTATATACAAGGTCAATTATGCAGCTCCTCTTTAATATACAGTGGCAAGTTTTGGGATAATGGAATCTTATTTGCAGTATATTGAGTTCACATTTTATGTTCTGTGTACGGTATTAGTTTGGAAGGATAGTGCATCTTTTTTAAGAACACCTTTATTGAATTATCACTTATGACATATACAAACTTATACAAGTTCACATTTAAGAACATTATACACAACTATTGTTCTATACCAAATAATAAATGCAACGTTACATAAACTGCTAAATTCCTGCCTTCTCTTAAACCTCATTCCTCCTCCAAAACAACTTTCTACCTGCATTGTTCCCACAATTTCCATTTGTTTTCTCTGTAATTAATCCTACTGTTTTCTAAATATCCAACTTCCTGTTCTTTTATCTCTGTTATGATATTCAGTACTTCAATCGCTTTAGACTTTGATTTCCATTTTCTAGCAATTTCTTTTTTTTTTGGCAGACACCAGAACTAAACTTAACAAGGCCTTACTATGTCTAGGCCATTCAGATTCTGTATCCCAGCTCAATAAAATAATTTCCTTTGTCATGCTCATTTGCTCACCCAGTATTCCTGACACAGTACTCTGTAGGGAATCTGTCAGCTGATCACACTTTGAGAACACATGCTTCCATGCATCTCTTACTTCCCCATTACACCATCAACATTTGCCATCTACCTAAGGACATTTTTTTTTATGTCTGCTTAGGATATAAAACTATCTATGCAAATACTTCCAGGCAAAAATTCTACACCATAAACATTTGCCATCTACCTGAGGAAAAATTCTTTGTAGTCTGCTTAGGATATAAAACTATCTATGCAAATACTTCCAAGCAAAAATTCTAAATCTTCTAGATTTCGTTGCATATTTGGGAGCCATATGTGATGCCCGTGCCCTGGCCCAGCAATCAAGGAGCCTCAATCCTCACCACTAACACCAGAGAGGGTGTCTCATATATGAGGAAAGGATAACAAATACACACAGCAAAGTGCAATTTCCCTTAAGAGCACACAGAGATCACAGTCAGTCCGGGACTGGTCGCTCCCCAATAAGACTCCCCACTGGCACAGCTATAGGATCCAGATCTCAGCCTAGTGGGCAAGCTGAAACCTCTAGCACCCTCTCTGTCCAATCAGTGCTTCATGTCCCTGCCCAAGTAGCTGGCACACACACACACACACACACACACACACACACACACACACACACACACACACACACACAGACACACACATGCACTTTCCGAAGTGTTTATACAACCACACAGCCACTCCTGGGGAAGGCTGGTAGTGTTTCTCCAGCTGTGCACCATTCTTCCAGACTATATGGTAGTTCCAGTTGCCATCACCCACTAATACTTATCAGCTACTCAAAGGCCCTTAAAAGGGTGTCCAATTATTACTGTGCAATATTATTATCCAATTGGTAGAATGACTAAACAGTCAAGGCTTATTAGAGTGACTTGGTACAGGATTCTTATATACATGCAATGTATTCTTAGAGCTTAACATATCTCTACACAAAACAGCCACAGTTGAAAGGTTTTAAAATATTTAATAATAAATAATTAAAACCATAAGACAATACTTTCTACTACACAGTGCTAGTCAAGAGTTCAGACATCACACAGAAATAGTTAAAATAAATCAGTAGTACAGTTCTGACATTACAGAAAAACAGTTAGTCTAGTCTTTCTAATTCCTAGCTATTTCTAAATGAAAACGCAAGTCTAAGATAACTTACATATGAGCAAGAAAGTGCTGTGAGTTGGATGGTCAAGACAAAAATGCTTAATGCCTTCTCATTTTCTCTGTTTAAATTGAAATTGCAGTTCTGATAAACATTACATCATTCTTACACTTCCCTGGGTTCACAGGCTAACAGAAACTGCATCTACATTCTTTTACTCCTAGGCAGAAACCAGAGCAATAAAATACATTTGCATGTTTAAATCTAGCAATTTAACTCTTGGTTAAAACAATAGAAAGAATGTGCTAGCCCGGATGGAATGACTCCGAATCTTTAACTTCAAAGGACAGACATGAAGTAATTTCAGCTTCAAAGGACAGACATGAAATGCTTATCTTAGCTTTTGTTACAGCAGAGGGCAATGTTGTTACATTTTTTTGAAGTTCAACATTTCACAGCATATTCTTTCATTTAAGAAAACAAGTCTGTAGTTCAACATTCATATTTATAAATGATAGCATTATCTGCACAATTCTATCTGGCTAGGCTGGCAGCCTTCACATTTCTACCAGTCTTCTCACCATACACATGTCCTCCGATTGTTTCTTTGTAAATTGCTTATCTAATCTGTCTTCACAATCTTTTCTGACCTCCTCTGATTGCTTCCTGTAATTATCATGCAATATTTTATATGCCCTACTAATTATCCCCCTTTTAACAGCAGCTTATCTTCTAAATTCAGTTAAAAACTGAGACAGTGCAGGACTTTTCATTTAGGATTCTCCTATTTCTTTCTCTTTGTCAATCCATACTGCTATAAATCCTTGATAGGGAAGGCAATCACTAGTTTGCAATCCAAATGTCTTTTGGCCTCTTCTCATTCTGTTAACTTTCCCTCTGTAATTATTTGTTCCCAATACCTTGATTCCTTCATCAGTTTTCTCCAGTAAATTTCAGACCCCACTTGCCTATTACAGTCATCCCTATTGGCAGAATTTCTTTTCTCCATTCCAGTATTGGCTTAATTCTTAATTTACTTTCAGCAACTTTATGAATCTAATATTCTGTATGGCTGTTGTTATTCTCCTTAAGGATCTGCATCCAAAATCCCATTCTTTCCTTATTTCTTGTTTTCTTCCCACTTCATCATCATCTTTTTCCACATTGGATTGAAGCTTTCTGCTTATGTTATGTATAAGAACCTTAACTGTGTAGCTCTGAAATATCCCTTCAAATTAGGTAATCCTGCACCTCCTTGTTCTGTTGGGAGGATCAACTTATCCCACTTAACTCTTGCCCTCCCAGATAAAATCCTTACTATCCTTATCTTCTTCTCTGGTTGATAAAAATATTCCTGACTTGTGATAAAACTAAAAGGACTAAAAACATTTAACTGCTTTTATCTTGCTATCCATCTCCATAGGCAAGAGCTTCCAGTTTCTCAGTTTTTGTATTATCTTTTGTTTAGTCTCTTCCCACATATCCTTAGCTGCCATAACAGAATAATTTTAATCCATACCCCTAAATACTTCATTTTATCATATTCCCATTAATGGGTATTGCTGAACCGAGTTACGTGTAGGTACATGGTATATAGCTATAGCCTTTGTTCTATCTTCTTTCATTTTATATCTCAAAAAAAAAAAAAAAAAAAAACAGAAGAGTATCAGAATGTTCCACAATGCTGAGATGTCCTTTTCTGGTTCTGTCAAGTACCACATAATATCATCTGCAAATAAAACAACTTTTCTTGAACACAATACCAGTTACATCCTTCTGATTCCTTATTTTTTGCCAGTGGTTATACATATAATACAAATAACAAAGGGGAAAGAGGAACCTCTGCCTGATTCCTGTCTTAAGACAACTAAATGGAGATCCCTCATATATCCTACTATTTAACCTTATTATTGTATCAGTAAATGAAAATGCTTCTATTGCCCTAGTCGCAAAAATCCCAGCTTACCCTGTCAAATGCTTTCTTTTCATCAAAACCCACCAACAGTTTTGGTATTTTCTTATATTCTGCTTCTCTTTGGATGATCACTGTTCTATTAATCTTATCAAATGTTTTCCTCCACTCTGCAGAACAAATTGATCCATATCTATCAATTTTGGCACCACTTTTGCCATTCTTTTAGCCATTGTAGACATAAAACACTTTTATAATCATGATTTAATATTGAAAGGGGCCTATATGAAGCTGGATCTGATGGGTGTTTAGCATCTTTTGGTAATAGAGCCACCTTTTTTCCAGGATGTTGGTGCCTCCCCTCCTTTTAAAATACTGATAAACAAAACCTTCCAGATCTTTATCAATGTCTTCCCTCCTGTCTTCCAAACTTCTACCTGAATACCATCTGTTCCTGTAGACTTTCTTGAAGATTAGTTATATATCACCATTTTTAAATAATCTCTTCCTATCTTAATTGTTAATTGTTGAGCCTCATCTACCTCTAGCCTTGGCATATTTAAGTCTTCCATAAATATTTCCATTTGTGCTTTTTCTTGATTTACCCACTTCTCTGCTTTATACAAATTTTCAGAAAATTTATAATAGCTGTATAGGCTGTCTGGCTATTTTTTCTTGTTATAGGTTCCTTAAGTTTGGCAACAACTCTTTCTACTTTCCATTGCATACATTGTTGTGTCAAAGGTTTTTCTGCTCTGGTGTTATTATCAAAAATAGTTGATTAACAGCAGTCTTTCTAAACTCATATATATTATCCAATTGCTCCCTTATTTTCTCTTTAGCACTCTGCAATTGCATCTCTTATTCTGTGAGATTCCCCTTATTATGTAATACTTACTTTTATTAGCCCCTCAATTCCTATTACTTCATATCAAGATCATTTTTTTCTTTTATTTCTAACTTATTTTAAACTCCATTTTCATTTTATCACACTCACTAGCTATAACTTATATCTACTCTAATAACTTCTGAATAATTTCTACTGCCAAATCCTTAATGCCTTTCTTTTTAACAGATAGGTGGGAAAGTGCCATTGTCTCATCTATACTTCATTACCCTGCATTTTTATCTTAATAATTATTGGCCCATGATCTGAAAGAGTTACTAGATATGTGTCAAAGTTCTCAATTAAAAGCACATGTTCCTGTGAAATATAATTTCTGTATAGTCTGACCCAGTTATTATACCTTGGGGAACAATATGTAAATTCTATTCAAGTTCCTACTAGTGAAGTCATATCTTTCATTCCAAATATTTTATTATTTTTTTCAGCAATCTACTCTCTTTTGTTATATTTTCCATTATCAGCCCCCTCCAGTACATCCTTGTTTTTGAAAATCAAATTCTAGTCCCCACCAAAATATTCCCTCCTGAAAACTGATTATTTCTTCCAAATGTTTTTAAAGCTCCATAATAATTTTTTTTTGCTGGAATATAAATACATGCCAGTATAATCCTCATCCCTTGCCCGTAGTCCCTCACTACCACATATCTGGCATTAATATCTTTTTTCCTCTTCTATCAGTATTGGAGCTTCTCTAGCAATTAATATAAGTACTCCACTTTTCCTTTCTCCCTGATATTCTGTTGAATATCCATCCTGAAACCCTTTCTTTATTAAATTAATTTGCTGATTTCTTTTCAAGTATATCACCTGTAGTATTGCTATTTATACCCTGCATTTCTTAAAATAACTGAATAGTTTTTCCTTTTTGCCTACACCTGTGAGACCATTCACATTCCAAGATAATATGGAAATTGTCACTGCTATGGTAAGAAGTCTTTATTCCCAACTGTTATATATGACAGTTTTTGTAAATGTCTATTTCCAGCTTTTGTGATATATGCAACCACTAATGTCTGGCAGGTTAATCCTTTATACATTTTTTCTTATCTTCAACATTGGAACCTGTCTCATATTGTACAATTTTGTTTGATTTAATAAACACCCTCAAACAAGAAAACAAACACCCTCCAGAATGCCCCCATGACCTATTAACTTAACACAAGTACACATAACTATGTACATATTCAAATAATGACATTTAACCCTCTTAAAAGGAACATGTGTCCCAAACTGACAGCTGCTAACACATGCCTCGGCTGACCTGAAATTGAGGTTATTCATGCTAAAATGTATTTAATTGCTTGTGCTTCTACTTACACTAATTAGTGTCCATTCTTTTTTCATCTTTATTCTCTTCCTAGTATGAAAACAGCCTGCATGCTTTTAGAAAATATTAACGTTTAGTCTTGAAGAAACCACTGTTCTGTCTTTTGTTGCTTTATTATTAGCTTATTGTCATGGAAGTGTATGAGAAAAAATACAGTCCTCTGCTGCATTCTGAAAGACAAGATGAAACTTTTATTGTTAAAGGAAAACTTTTCATTATGTTCAGTGTACTTGTTTCCACTTAACATTTGCTATTAGTTTAAGCCAGGGGTCTTAATCCAGACATTCACCTATGCAAAAGTAAGAAAAAGCATAACAGCTTTACATATATTATGATCTGTATACTTTTGTGCCCCATTCCCCCACATCAACAGCCTAAGATTGCATCCTATTAACTTAAAAAGGTTTTGTCCAGCATATTTTTTCTTTTTGCATTGTAATACCTACATGTCTTAGTATCAAAGAAGAAAGAAGAAGAAGAGAGAAAAAAAGACATCTGTATACTATAGCAACTTTATTACATACAAGAACAACTAAAATAACTTTCTATAAGACATGCAAAATTTATATTGTGAAAAGTTTCATAGAAATACTGTTAAGAACAGAAAATATTTTACTTAAATTTACTTTTTTCTTTCTACTCCTCCTCTCAGTGACCTTCCAAACATTAATGACATGAAATAAGGCAAATGATTTTCAGTTCCCCAGAAGTTTAACAAAGGCAACAAAAGTCCACTCTTTGCACATTTTCTTATACAGCCATATTTTACAAATCAAAAGAATAAGAAAGAGAGTCCTTTCTGTTTGATAGCTCACTTTTTTTTGGAGAAACATATGTATTTCCTCCTTAGCCTGTTCTGCATCAAAAAATTACTTTGATCCTCCAGGAAAAAAATATTCTGAAGACAGCTGGATATAACAACTTGAATCTCAAACCTGCTTCTCAACATTCCCTGAATGCTGGAATAAATTTGTTTCTCTTTTGCTTGGTGTACAGTGAATAATAATTTTCCACAAACACTCTATTGTCTCCAAATTTTAATAACTTTGCCTTTTGATGCATTTTTGTCAGGATCAACTATTTCTGCTGGTAAGTTTGCATCTTTACTAATACAGGTCTTGGCTGCTTTCTTGGCCTGATTTGGAGCATACACACGATATGCCTTTTCAATTAAGAGATCCTGCTGTGGAATGCCAGTCCAGATGCGTATTTGTGCCTTCATAAAATTAGTACAGTCTGTTCCTTCTAGTTTTTCTCATATAGTAGAAAATCCCAGATTTTCCCCTAAGAGCTCTGCCCTCTAATTCCACCATTGTTGAAACATCTCTTTTGGGGCAGTCTCTTAAAGCCAGCCTTTTCTTCATTTCAAACTCTGATTTTTTGCAGTTTTATCAGCTCATCTGAATATCTCTATAAAGCTTTTTCCATTTTTTCCAGTCTTTTGTTATTTGAGTTGATATACTTCTTTAGTGTTTCATATATTTTAATCAGCTCTGAGCACACATTTGACCTATTTTACCTCTGGATTACTGGAATCCATGCCTTGCACCAAAGCTGGAACTCAAACTGCTTTTTGTTGAACAGCTGCAGGAATATTTTCAGTCAGTGTTTTCTATTCACCTTTTCTAGTTAATTTTCTTTCAGTCTGTCTTAGTTTCCTCTTTGTAGAATCCAGATAGTGTACTTACTACCCAAAAGTTGAATATTTCTCACACTGACAATATCACTGGCTGCTGTTTCTAATTTTTTGTTTTTACATGCTGTGATCAGTGTGCAGCCACCTTGGAATTCTGATAATGCATCTTTTCATCTGTTGAAATGAAAGGCTTTTTAACTTATCTTCATTTTCTATGGACCAGGGAAATCTTTACAGATTTGGATGACATCTTCCATAAGGCTTCTTTTTTAGGTTATATATATTTGTTGTATATTATGAGTTGAAAAATGATTTTGATAATTGCGTTATTTGAAGTTGTAGTTTTACATTCTTTCCATGTCTGCTTGACAGGGGAGTTTAAAAATAACCATATTCCAGGCTTGATTCATTCTGCACTTTTTTTATTTGCAATATACATGATTATATCAGTCACATTTCAGGGAGGACAGCTACCTTGTTTTATATTGTAATCCCTGTAGAAAACTTCATATATCCTTGAGTTTTCATATGTTGACAGGAGCTTCTTGCAAACCTTTCATTAATTTGTAAAGGGGAGAGAATGCATTGACATTGTCCCAGATGCAGAGCTAAAATGAACTGCTATATCAGCTAGAATCTTTGTAGGCAAAGACATGGTCCACAGTAGTAACAAAGTACATGCCTCAACTAGAATTCAAACCTAGAGTCTCCCAATCACACTTTCTGACTTCTTTACCACAAAGTTATTAAAGCAGATGAGAACTGTCCAAGGTTCTGGACCACTGCCTCTCCCTCCCACAAATGTACTATACACAGACAAATGAGAATAAAGGAAGCCCACCAACATGTGACCACACACCAGGTGCAGGAGAGCATTCCTCCCCATGCACTTTTTCCTTTCCCGTTTTTGTCTGATAACTTGGTGTATAATGTTAGGGGATATATCCAGTCAGTCAGATTATTACATCAAAAAAATTTAAACAGAGATGCAAATTTCTTCTCCATATGTGAGCATGCATTAATAAAGAGCTCCCTTCTAAAGCATAGAAAAAGTCTATGTCATTTAGTCTGATAGCATCGAGTATCTGCTTCCTTCAGGTAAACAATTATTTTATTGTTTGGAGTTTTGCAGAATTCATCCTGATTTATGAGGAATGATTTTATTAATGAGTAACCAGCTATATTAAATGCATGTTCAAATAGTATGAGTAAGTTTTCCTGAACTCTAATCTCTGTGTCACTTTGCAGTTTGGTGGGAACGAAAGATAGCTTATTTGCTTGGCAGCAACAAATTAAAAAATTGATTGAGAAGTAATGACAAAAGTACCTAAGGAAGTTATGCCTTCTTAAAACCTCTTGCAGAATATGCCATTATAAACTCTTCAATATATTTGTAATACAGGTAGAGTAGGAAGAAGTAGAGATAGTTTTTATAATTTATAAAGACAAACCATAACAAACTGCTGCACAGGAATCCACAAATTTGGAAAATATATTAATGTCATGTACTGTTATGAGCTTTACATTAAATACATTAATCCAAACAAATTATTTGTGAAATAAATGCACCTTTGTAGTATGCAGAATCTTTTAGATTCTTATTTTGTGCACATGGTAATAAGCATTTGCTTCCTGGTCTTATAGAAGTTAAAAAAATATATCAAGGCATAAAATAAATTAATACATTTTCATATCAAACTTGTATGCTTGTGAGTTTAATACCTTGAAATGGTTGGCGATTCAATTAAAATTTTACTTCCTTAGTAAAATAGGAGCTGCTTCTTCTGTCAGACTATAAAAGAAATACATGTAAATTACTTACCTGCAGAAGTTGGTAGGAAAACAGACATGTCCTAACAGCATTACACAGACTTAAAACTATAAGAAGCTACCGGTTTCAAACCTATGGTCCTGGGTTGGAGTTATTAATTTCCATATCAATACTGTGCACTTCTGAGCTACATAATCAGACAAGCACTCTGTGGTTGTCTGTGAATGCATTTGTACTGCATCGATCTTTGTGAATGCACTTGTACTGCATTGATCTTTGTGAATGCACATGTACTGCATTGGTCTTAGCTGGTCAATTAATCAGTATATACAAATAAATGATATTCATAAAATAAATGGTTATAAATAGCCAAAATTATTTGCTCAGCATTTTAGTAAACCACCCAGAGCTTATCTGAACAATCCTACCTTGGTTTGTGATTTACTGTGGAGTTGACTGGTAAGAGAAGTTTTATTTTAATTTATATTTTATTTTTTATCACTGTTTTTCATTGTTTGTAGGAAGGAAGGGATAGCTTTTAGACAAGAAGATTTACTTTGATTTATATTTTGTTGTTTTACCTTTAATTTTCACTGTTGGTTGTTAGGAAAGGATAGGTTATAGACAATCAAGCTCTAGCCATCCCCAGGGGCCTAGTCAGCTATAAATTCATACGGACTGCAAAGAGGACAATCCAGAGCATATCTAAACACTCCTATCTTGCTTTCAGATTTATTGATCTTTACTGTTAAAAAGAAGTGCGATTGCGAGCGATAGAGAGCAGAAACTACTGCGTGTGAAAGGAATTACAGCTTTTGTCTGACTTTCAGAACATGTACAGTCAGAACAACTTTACTGTACTTACTTTAATGTTTAGTATTTAGTTCTACATTACTTGTGTGGTTTTCGTCATAGAAGTTGATTTAAGTTCTCTTTGAATTCTTATTGATTTTGATTATTCTTTTCTTGTAGAATATTTTATTCGTTTGAAGCTAAATATAGATTCCTTAAATGAGTATGCAATTCATGATTTGCTAAAGCAAAAATATCTTGTACAGTGTAATAAATGCTATGCATATTTAAAGGTAATAGCTGATAACACTAGTAATTTGTGTTCCTCATGTCAAAGGTTGGATGATTTGCTTACCACTATTAGAAGTAAATCTATATTTACTGATGATGATTGGATTTGTGCAACTGGCATGGCTTGGAGAACTGTTGTTGCATATATTAATGACTGGACTTGTGAGATAAATAATGTTAGGCAAAGAGCAAATAGAACACATTTAGGAAATTATGTAGCTATTGTCTGTAAAGATCATTCAACTCCTATGAAACAAGAAAATGCCCCTGACAACTTTGGAATTCTGGATGCAAGTATTCAGCAATCTGATGATTCAGAGTGTTTAGAAGGAAATAAAAGAAAGGAAGACGTTCACAACAAATAACAAGGAATAAAAAGAAACCAATTAATGCCTGTAAATAAAGAAAATACATATTAAAAAGGACACAGCTTTCTTATGTAACACACAAATTACAGGGAATGATAACATTTTATTTCAGAAAACCTTCAGTCTTCAGAAAAAGGCATAATTTTTCCAAAAGAGAAGGTAGAAAAAAGAGGAAAGGGCCAGGTGAAAAGAAATAAATTAAAATTGAACGTGGAAGGACTGAAGAACATTACTGTAAGAAAAAAGAAGAGAAAGACCGATGTTCTCTACATGGCACAAGCTGTGGATTTACAATGCCAGCTGGATGAGAATTTAATATACAATGAAAACAGGGGACTAATAAGACTAATGGTGAGGAAGATCATTCTTTTGTAACTATTGGCAGATATTACTCTATTAGAAGTGAAGATTCTTCAGACCTATTCAGAAAGATATTCTTGTAATTGAAGATTCACTCATTAGAGGAACTAATAGTTATATTTCCAGAGAAGATAATGAACATTGAATAGTGTTATGCTTGCTAGGAGCAACAATAGAAGATGTGAGACAAGCCTTGGAATACGTTAATTTAAGGAAGTACGGATCTGTATTTATTCATGACAGCGTCTTCTGTGTGGAGACATGCGTGAATGGGCGTACCTTCGTTGAAGGCTGGGCATCAGGGCCGGCAACTCGGCACATAAAAATCTACTGCCAGTCATTAGCAGACTGGAGTTCCGCTGTGGCGACCCCTAACCGGTAAAAGCCGAAAGACACAACGACAAATGATCTTATCCACAAGGACTCTCTGACTGTTAGTAGGAACTTAGAGCCCTCTTAAATAGTATATCTTGTACTGGTGTTAGGATGTAGTTCTCACAAATCACATACAGAAAGGATAGTTAGGTCACAGTGAATGAAAAGGTTTTTGGGGTAAATACCTACATGGAAAAATGTCCTGTTTTAATTTGGCCACGTGTTTAGACAGGATAGTGTGCATTTGTCAAGAACAGGGAAGGGAATTTTTGCAGCAGATATTTTGCAATATTTGACAAACACTAGGCACTGCCTTTTGCACAGTCTGTGACTCTGGGTTGCCTATGTTGGATCCACAGAGTGGCCACCAAGTTATGGAAAGTCAAGGTCTGCTTTTTCTGTGTATACCTAATAATTTTGAATGTGTGTTAAGTCTGCCTACATTCAGTAGCAGTAGTAGTTGTGTAGGATAGCTTGATCAGCTATCTGTGCAGATGGTGCTGAGAGTGTTTTGCCCTCTGGAAGGGTGTCTGACTTGGGTTACTTATGTCTGATGCAGACAGTGGCCATGCAATGCATGTTTAAGCACTCTCGGTTTGGTATGAATGCATCATTGTTATTGTCTGCATTTGCTGGATATATCACTTTATGTGGTGTGATATTTCTGTATAGGCATCATCATTTTTGTTGTCTGCTTAATCTGATCTGATCAGGTATTTTAGTGTTTATTCAAGAAAGCTTGATCATGTACCTTTGGTGCTGTTAATGAGAGTGCCCCCAGCCTTGGGCTGTCTATGTTTGATGCTTACAGTAGCCAGCCAATGTATGGGTAAGCATAGTCTGGTTTGCTTGTTTGCATTAATGTTGCTATCTGTATGTGCTGAACTCTTGTTATTTATGTGGTGAGTGTATGTGCAGTTTGCTGACTCCTAGCTAGTACCACAGCATATTGTATCCCCTTCCATCTGGCATGGTCGTGCCCTGCTGCTGGCTCCTCATTTGACCCCTCATCTGTATCTGCTGCCACTGCCTGTGGTGCTGGGAATTGTGGTCCCTGTACTGGGCCACCATGCTGGAACTGTCTTCTAAGTATAATA
Source organism: Protopterus annectens (assembly GCF_019279795.1). Lineage (NCBI taxonomy): Eukaryota > Metazoa > Chordata > Ceratodontiformes > Protopteridae > Protopterus > Protopterus annectens. The sequence continues at coordinate 695,481,527 of NC_056746.1, forward strand.
TAATGTAATATGTGTGGATTTCTCATAGGAGTCATGATCCAAGGTTCTAGGGCTAATCCAGCATCCTGACTAGAAGTCCTTGTAGGAAGTAACCCCCATGCAAACATTTGGTGGAGGTTACAAATATGCCTGTAGGAGTTATGGAATCTGCCTGAGTGGCCTGCACACAAATTGCAGATGATACCATGTTCACTACAGACTACCTGGCAAATGATTGAGTGATACTCTTTGTGGTTAATGTATCTCCTTCCCTGTTCACCAGGTGGGGCTTTTATTTCAATGTGGGTGGTCTATGGCTCCCTGTACCTCAAGGAAATGGGATATGGCATAGAAGGTGTGCATAGTGTTGTTTCTTACCTCTTGATTATGTGGGGACGACATATTCTCCTCCACATGTTGCAGCATTCCAGTGAGGAACTGTGAGAGGATTCTTGAGGCAGAAGCCTGCGAATCCCTCATTATGTCTCCTGTAGGTCTCTGAAAGATCCCTGTAGCTTATATTAAGAAAGCCACACATACCTTAGTATTCACAGGGATGGGTTCTTCATGATTCCCATAAGACTATAGATGGGAGTGGCACATGTCCACTATTTGCTGTGTGGTGTGCCTGTCCATCTATAGAGGTCCATTATTTCAATTTCATGGAGCCCATGGTAAGTTAAACATAGTCCAAAAACCTAATGACTTGGGGAGGCAACATATGGCAACATCATCATCAGCATTAGCAGAAACACCTTCAAACAGAGCCTCTTGTGAATACAGGCTTACAATAGGTGCAGCAACCTTAACATATTTCAAAGTGTTCTGGTGGCTGAATGTAAGCACATAGCCAAATTAAAAGCTAAAGTAAGTGTAATGCATTTGCATATGTTATATACATTTCTGAATCACTCCACCATTTTTTAGTTCATTAGCATACAGCATGGCTCATTATATGATCATTAGCATAGAGTTCAGCTTACTCTTGTTTTCAAGCCAGCCACACTCTGTTACTGTGCTTTCTGAATCACACACACCCTGCTCATCACTGCTCACCTTTCATAGGTTCTTAGGTTCATAGCGGTTCGCTAGGCTAATGACCACAAGGGGGCTTTTTAAGCCTAGCCATGCATCCCAAATCTCTTACATGTTATATGTTAAGTTGAACCTTATTTTTTCTGAGCTTTATTGTTTTACAAGTGTCTTGCTTGAATGTTTTAATTGATAGAGACATAGTAATATTGCTGTCAAGGCTGTTTTAATGTGCAAGTTAATCTCTATACTATGTTCCAGATACTACTTAATAAGCCTGTGTAGCTGTCTATTTTCATCTCTCTGTGTGTCTTACCACTGTCTCTCTTCTCCCTTTATATTCCCAGCTGCCCAAACTGGCTTGCCAGTAGAAAGGAGGACTTGCCCTGCCTGCTGAAAAACAACATTTATCCACAACATACTGCGGTTTCCCCTTACTAAGGAACTGAACCTATCCTTCCCTCTGCAACAGTCCCCAAGGGAATTTAATCATAAGTGAAAGTATGTACTTTATATGAAAGTCTATAGACAATTAGTGTGAGATATCCTGGGTTGTAAGTTTAATCTCACCAGCCAGGACAGCCAGCAACCTTTACTAACTGAAAAGAAAACCACAAAGTAATCCACAAAATGCAGAAACACTTTATTCCTCTGACGTCTCGGCCTAAGCCTTCAAGGAGTAAAGAACCTACAAAATGCACAGTACATATGTAGCAGTCACAAACTAATTAAACAATAAAAACAATTAAATTAACACCCTCCAATTAAATTCTTCATTTAACCCATGAGGGTACAGAGTACCAAATTTTAAAATGTAAATAGCTTCCTTAGAAAGCATGTAATGCTTTATGTTACAAGTATCAAAGCAGGACAAACTTATTTTTTCCAAAACAGTACCTTGTAGCCCCTCATTTTTACTATCATGAAATTTTTTAAAATGCATAGCCACAGAGCTTTCCTCTTTCTTATTAACAATGTCCCTAGCATGTTCCATTAATCTCAACTTAAATGCCCTTTTAGTTTCCCCAATATAGAATTTATTACATGGGCATCTAAGTGCATAAATCACACCTTCAGAATTACAAGTAAAATAATTACATGTATTAAAGCCCACATTATTTATATAAGGAAAACTATTAATTACAAAATTACATGCTCTACATTTACCACACTTAAAAGTACCCCTAAGGGAAATACTATCAGAAAGACTAACAGAGGGCAAAAGAAATTTACTGTTCACCAAGAAATTTTGGATATTCCTGCCTCTCTTATAAGAAAATCTCAATCTACCTTCTAACCATAAAGCTACATTATTAAGTAAAACAAAATATTCCCAATAATGTTTAACCAACCTAACCAATTCAGCACTAAAATTACTATATGTAGTCACAAAATATAAAATCTCATGCTGTTTACCTTTACTAACTGCTCCCATACCTGTCTCCCCTTCCACCCTCTTAGACTACGGATATTTTACTCTCTCCTATTCAACCTTTATAGTATACTTACTGCCCTGCATCTTTTATCTCAATATATATTAACTCTGCCATACAGCCTTTGTCCACTAGAGAGCAACAGTTTCCTTTGGACCTCCATTCTGACTCTAACTTTAAGTAACTTACAGGCTCTCGGATTCCAGTATCCTGTAAGAGCTAACACTCCCACTCTTTTCTCTCTTTCTTCTTATATTCTTTTCTGCCAACCCTCTCTGTATATTCTATTATCAAGGCATTGTGTCATCTCACCATCCCCACCTATACTTACCTTTGCTTACTGCTCCTCTGATTGCTCTCCTTGGGTGAACTCGGTGGCTCATCCTGCTCCGTTCGCCCTGGAGGGTCACTCCGCTCCCCTACCCTGCCCCCAAATTCCACCTGCCCCCAGTGGTCCTAAACTTATACACTAACTACCACACCTCTATACAATAGGACCAACCTCTAACTCCTCCCCTTAAAGTGCTATCACCTCTATTATACTCTCACACTAACCCCTATCTCCTCCCCCTTAAAAAACCATCACTCATCTACCATTATCCATTACCCTATCACTCTATCCACAAATATCCCTACATTCCACCACCAATACCTAAACTAATGGCCCAAAGACCCTACAAACCCTTACCTTTATTACTACTCCTAACTATACTTATCATGACCTATCTACTTACTCTCTACGAATGCCATACATTCCTAGGACTTCATACCCACAACACACACACCTCTATCCTTACTCCTAGCTCCACTCACAGTCTTAGCAACCCCTCCAGCCCAGCTAAGTACTCAGCAGCCAAATTTCATAGACTCAATTGCATCTCTCATTGTAACCCACTAGCTAGAAAAATGAAGAACCTAATTTTTAAACTTTTACAACTCATCCTAAAAGTTCAGGTCCACTCCCTGTTAGATGGTGATATACACCCAAACCCAGGTTGTACCACTATCACAGCGACACAGCCTGATACACCAACATTTTCAATCTCACAAACACTTACCAAGCCCCCCAACTCTCTCCTGATAGCTCATCTTAACATTCGTAGTATCAATAATAAAATAACTCACCAGCATGCCCTTATTGATGTTCATTCCTTTGACATCCTCTGTCTGTCTGAAACATGGCTGAAACCATCAATACAAGACAGTGCAGTTCTACCCCCTGGCTATAATATCACAAGACATGACCATAACACTAAAAAAGGTGGAGGCGTAGCCATACTTTATAAGAATGGATTACAAGTTACCTTGCTAGACCCCAAACCTCAACTTTGCAACAAAGCAGAAATTCTTCTAACTAAGATTCAGCTTAACAAAAGCAAAGCCATATATCTATCATGTGTCTATCTTCCCCCAGGTAATAACATCAACACATTAGAGGCTATCGTCAGCTGGCTCTCAAGCAACTACCCCCAAGAAACCATTATACTTGGAGATTTTAACATTAACTGGCACTCCTGTATATCTGAGCAGCCTTCTACTCATATCAACTTACTTAGTTTTACCCAAACTATAACATCCCCTACCTGTACCAATAAAACTAACAACAAAACTAGTACCCTTGATTTGATACTCACTAATACTTCCCAACTAAACTATAAAACAGGCACCCTCCCTGAGGACATAAGTGACCACTTGCTTGCCTATCTAATCAGAACAAAAACTGAAGTCCCAAATTCAACCATCTGTAGAACTATTCGCACTAACAAAAATTTTAACCCTGCTCACTTTCAAGCTGAACTAGGCACCTGTGACTGGTCACCCCTGAAACACCTCCCAATAGATAATGCTGTGAAATACTTTAACTCTAAATTTCTATCCATTTTAGACAACCATGCCCCACTACGCAAAGTTAGAATTAGAACCAAACCAGCCCCATGGCTCACCAAAACTACCAAACAAAAAATCCTCCAAAGAAATAAACTATGGGCCAAATGGCGCTCAACAAAAAGCCCCTCAGATCACCTGCAATTCAGACAGCTAAGAAATGAAACAGAAAGGCTATATTAGCCGATAAAAGAAACTACTACTACCAACTACAACAAACCAACCAAAATAATCCCCAAAAATTCTGGCGAGGTATCAATAACCTCCTACACCCTGGACGCTCAAGTACTCCCTCTCCCTATGGCTCTGATCACAACAATCCCAACCAAATAGCTGACTCATTTAATACTTTTTTCACTGAAACTATACAATCCCTAGCCAACCAGCTATCCCCTAGCACCCCATGATCTCCCGCAACCTCTAACAATAATCCTCCTCAATTTCATTTTCTGCCAGTGCCCACTTCACTCATTTGTAACCTCATACAGAAACTTAAACCAACTACACTCTCTGCTGATCTATTACCTGCAGAATACCTACAAAAAGCTGCTAAAGTCATAGCCTACCCCATATCGATCCTCATTAACAGAACTATTTCCGAAGGAACTATTCCTCTAATCTGGAAAGTCTCTCACATTATTCCCCTGCATAAAGGTGGTAACTCCAAGGAGTTGTCCAATTACAGGCCCATAGCTATTCTATCTCCTTTGGCAAAAATAATGGAAAAATGTATTCACCTACAACTTTTAACCTACCTACTTGATCACAATTTATTAGCACCCTGTCAACATGGCTTTAGACCATTTCATAGCACCACCTCTGCTCTCTTATCCTTCACTAACCATATTAACAGTAAACATAATAATGATACTCTATCCTCAGCCCTATTTATTGACCTGTCTAAAGCAATTGACATGGTTAACCACCAACTGCTTATAGACATGCTCAAAAACCTGTCACTGGATACCCATACTATACAGTGGTTCCAATCTTACCTACAAAATAGACAACAGGCTGTACTATGGGAAAGTACTTTATCTTCCCACCTCCCAGTTGCCCTAGGGGGGGCATCCCACAAGGATCTATATTGGGTCCATTACTCTTCTCCATCTTTACAAATGACCTCCATTCTGTAATCCCACAAGCCGATTGTATCCAATACGCTGATGACTCCACACTCGTATGCTCTGCTACTTCTCAATCAGAACTTCAGTCACTAACCCAAAAGACCTTTAGTACAGTTGAAAACTGGCTCCTACAAAGACATCTTATCCTTAACCTCAAAAAAATGAAAATGCTACTATTTACCCCCACCTGCAGAACCTCCCTACTTAACTTTACTATTACTTCAAATAACGGAACTATAATATCTCCTGACCCAACCACCAAACTACTCGGAGTACTAATAGATAATGACTTGTCTTTTGAACCTCACATTAATAACACCATTAAAACAGTAAACAAGAAACTAGGTTCCCTCTATAGAATCAAACCCTTTCTAACACCTCCAGCCAGGGTTACCATTGCTCGCACCCACCTTATCTCTACCCTGCTCTATGCCTCCCCTATCTATACCAAAATATGTAGAAGTAATCTGAGTAAACTTTCATCCTCCTACAACAATATTGCCAGATTTGCAGCTGGGTCCTCCTATAGAATTCATCACTGTATCAACCTGAATCAGCTAGGATGGTTAGAGTTGCCAAATCTAATTCTTTTTAATCAACTAATAGTAGCCCATAAGATCCTGTATTTACCTCAAAATACACCCGTACTTACTTCCCTAGTCATCCCCTATAACAATCTCAAGACCTTACGCTCATCTAATAAACTACTTGTACAAATATCAAAATCCAACAATTCAGCTGGTGACACCTTGTTCTCCAATACAGTAGGTAAAGCCTGGAACATCCTCCCAAGCCAGCTAACCTCAATATCCTCTGCCAGCTTATTCAAAAGCAAGCTCAAACCCTACCTCAAATCACACTGGCTATGCCCCTGTGTCAATCCAAACTAAGCACCAGACCATTAACTAGACTCCCACGATTCCTAGTCTCGCAAGATCATGGTCTTGTGTTTACTCACTAAATTCTAGTGAGCTTAACCTTTCTTAAGATTTTTTTCACATGTAAATATGTATATATTGTGGTATGGTCAACCACCTTCATATATGATCACAACTTCGGTGATAAAGAACACTATAAATGCATCCTTGTATGTTTATCTTCTATACTCTGTCCATTACAGTGTTTTTCTTTGTTAGGTTTATATGTGACTTTAGTACCTATTTAATATAAACTAATAGTTGTATCTAGTTTAGTCTTATATTAAGTTTTTCTATCCCTAACAGCATACATAATATAAAATCCTAGGCTTGTAATATGTTATAAAGATTTGTACTATACCATTTCTAATGCAATTGTCTTAGTCGTGTTCATCTAATTCTTAGAAAAATATTTATTTCCCTACTGAAATATAAAATATATAATCTTAGGCTTGTAATATTTTTTTAAAAAAAACTTCTTATGTACCAAATTCTACTGTAAATGTATTTGTTGTGACCTTTATGTTGTTGTATCTTGTGGAGCTTTTCTCCCCGGGCCTCCACTGAAAATGGACATATATCCAGCTGGACTAGCCCGGTCAACAAATGTAAAATAAAAATAAAATAAAATGATGGTACCCTTGATAAGTGTAAGTAGGGGCTTGGGAGTTGAAGCATTTAGAAGAAGGGGCCTGGCAGATGAACCGTTTACTGTGCCCATTAGAGACATAGGTGCCAATCCAGGGATGAATTTCCTATTCCCCATCCAATTGTCCAGGTTACACTTGAATTGGGTTAGGGAGACATTCTGCTTCACATGGATGGGGAACTTGTTCCAGAGAAGAGGTAGTCTTTGGGATAAAAACATGTGTCTCCAGCAGATCCTATTTATATCACAGGCAAGGTTTAAATCTTTAGAATGGGTAATTCTGGTGCTGTCTATTTTGCAGATATGCAGGAGGTCCATCACAGTGGGGTCTGTCAATGCCTTGTATGCCAGTCATAGATCTCCCCTTAACAACCTGTAGGAGACAGAATACAGGAATAGGGCCTTGAGGTGGTCTGCACAGGACACGTTACTTACACTTTGTATTGTTTTAGTGAGGAACCTCTGTGGACATTACAATTGTTGGATATGCCTGGTTAGATACATACCAAAGGGAGCACTGTACTCAATGATAGGTCTGATAAATGTCGAATATAGCAGAACAATGACCTCCTTGGACCTAGATGACATACCTTTGTTTATGAGTTGCACAGCATCGAATGATTTACCCACTACTATAGACATATGCAGGTCAAAGGCTCGATTACTATCTATGTGTGTCCCCAAGTCCCTGACTACTGGGTCAACTCTTAGGGAGTGTGTTGTCAATATGATAGTTACCAAGGGTGGATGACTTCCTGAAGGATATTATTATCCATTTCTTGGCATTTAGTTTTAGTCCATGGCTCTGCCACCAGTTATCTGTCTGAATCAGACCTTCCTGGAGAACATTTGTGCTGGTGAGGGATTCTATGACTATCCTAATTTGCAATCATCTACAAATGTAGTCAACCAGAGGCCACTGACATTGCCTTTGACTTCAGAGAAGTAAATGACAAAAAGGAGTGGGTCCAGGACTGATTCCTGAAGGACTGTGGTTGTGACTAGTCCCTTTGTAGAGGTGGACCCCCTAATTCTAACTTCTTTAGCATGATATGGAAGCACTCATGAATTTCAACCTGTCTTTGCTTAGACCTTCAAGTGCACAAGTCCATCTGTAAACCCGGAACATCTGTACTGCAGTGTGGAAAGACAATATTGAGGAAATATTAAGCCAGATGTTAGCATGTATAATTCCAGGTTTCTCTGCAGTAGCATGCAAACTGACTGATCCTAAATATGAATCTTAAAGTGTTACATGTCTTTACAGATATTTATTATAAGGATTTTATAAGATGAAGTCTGTGGCAACTTTTTGCTGCTGCTTTTTGGAGCTGTACTAGTTGAACTCCAACATTTCACATCCCTGATCTCTTGTCGAACTTTCTAGCTCTTCAGGAACTGCCGCAGCCCCTTTGTGACCCGTAGAGCTGCAAAGTGGTACCAAAATAGCCCTATGTGCTTCTGTAAGTCAACTCTGGACTGTCCTCAAACACATGCTCACTGCATCATAAGCCCAGTCCCAAGCCCCAATAAGGGCACATGCTGTCCTCCTTGAAGACTGAACCTCCAGCTAGACAAGGAGAGCTGTGTGCATAATCCTTAGTCCTCACCTCCATGGTGACTAACTATTTCAGTTGACTTCTTCTAGTACTTGGGTGCTGGTGATAAAAATGAAAATATCTTGTCTGTGAGTGGGCCAGCCAATTCCCTACTTTACTGTAAATCTTTAGTCTACTGAGACTACATTGTTATATAAAATACCAGTTGTCAAGCACAAATGTTAGGAGGTGTTCATCTCTATTTGTTTATGCACTATATATTGCTAAATGGGTAGGAATGCTGATTACATGTGACCTTTGTCAGGAGCAGTACTATACACAAAAGCATTAGCACAGGATGCAATCAATGATGAACTTATCAGTATTGTGCAAACAGAATGCAGTGATACAATGTGCTCAAGGCCATAGGAGAAATCTGTTTAAACCACATGGTTACTGCATTCTAAAGAGACCTGCTTCCATAGCCGGCTTTAGGCACCAGCGAACCCTGCGGTCGCTGGGGGCCCCCTGTTACTGGAGGGCCCCCAACCACAGCAAGTTATTTTACCTTGATATTTTGTAACTTATGTAAAACTAACGAAAGCTAGTACAACAATTTTGTATACTTAATAAACCAGGTGGGTAATAACTCTTATTTATAGCTCCTTTAAAATTCAAAGATATCTCTGGTTATAGTAACAGTGTTTTATCAAGTAGCAGACTTCACAATCCCATTAAATATTTTGCCACTGACATAAGTGTCTCTGGCTTCGTTAAACCCTGCTTAGTGGATATTCTCACCACTAAAACCAGCAACATAGCCAGATTTAAATACCTGCACTACTAGTGGCTGTAAGGGGGCCTCTTAATCATCCTCGACTCTGTGGGGGCCCCACAAAAGCAACTGGTTTATAGGAAAAATGAAGAAAATGTATTAATTTCCTGATTATGCTCTTTAGCCTGAACAGGGCTCTGATATGACCCTGTCAGGATAAAGCTGATAATGAACATAAGCAAGGTAAGTAGTAGAGAGGTCAGCAGGCCAGAGTGACTGATTTGAGTGCAAACCTTGTATTTTAAGAAGAGACAATGCTTCTGATTTCAGGAATTTTTTTTTCAGGGAGTTTTATAAATACTGGTAGAATACCAAATACTACAACTCTCAACTTTTTTGCAGAATAATTCAGCACAATGCCAGAAATAATACCAGAATAAAGGTTCAAAATCAGGAACACATTTTAAATATTACTCTAATTCACTTAAAAAAGTTAAGAGAATAACACCTTTTGCATCAACATGCATTTATGGACAATAAGAGGTATAAACCTTTGATGCCTATATTTATTAACTCTCCGTATTCCTGAATGAGTTACTAGCAAATCAAACTTTTTAGGAAGGACAGAGCAAAATTATGAGAAAAATCAGGGATGTCTCTGAAATCAGAGACAATGACAGGTATGCATTACTCCTCACCAAAGTAAATAAAAGAGACTTACCCCAGCCACTGTTTGACAGTTGCTAAACAGCATTCACTGATCAGGTGCGGCAGTACCAGTTTTGCACATTGTATTGCTATTTATTGAAATAAGTACAAAACTAGTATTGCTATGGCTTTTGTGTGTGTTTGTAAAAAATATCACTGATTTCTATCCCTGCATACCCCTAATAATACCAGGACATATACATTATTCTTCTGGGTATCAGTAAAAAATGTAGTTAACAAGTAATTATATTTCAAAAGTAATGCAAAAAAATATATCACAGAACATTCAGACACTTCAACCTTCAGAGTCTGGTGGCTCCCATTCCCCAAACTGTATAAATTGATACAGGGGGCTCCCTTAATCATCCTTGACTATGTGAGGGCCCCACAAAAGCTGTTGCTGGTTGGGGAAAATGAGAAAAAAATGTATTAATTTTCTGATTATGGTCTTTAACCTGAACAGGGCTGACGCTGTTAGGATAAAGCTGATAATAGCTTTTGCTCTCAACTGTACCAATTCTAAAACCAGTCCTGCTCAGATGTGTATGTACAGAAGGCTGATGTAGGTTATGGGGGGGCTTGCTTTTTTTAAATTTTCATTACAGTCAAACCATAAATGTGTGTACATGAGGTGATTATAGCTTTTACTTGGGAGAGAACAGTATGGTCATTGCTTCTTTTACTTTTCTCACAGACCTCAGAGGTGTACAAAGAAGGTTACTATAGCTTGTGTAGGGGCAGTGTGTATTGTCTAGGAGCAACAAAGTTGAATGCATTAATGTAATCATTATTCTTTTCACTTTCCTCACAATCACAGTTCAGGCATGTATACAGGTACCTGCCTTTAACAGTTTGGGTTGAGGAGTAAGGAGGCATGCTATGTATGTGTATGTCAGCAATCACCTGAAATACATGACTGTGGCAATTTGAAACTTTACTTTCATCCCGTCTAACACCAGAAGGATGCCTAGGCAGTGACTGTCTTTTAAGTGTGTTAGGGAGGCAGGCCATATTCCCAGATTGGACCTATGTATCCAGACAACAAATGGCTTGTTAGTTTGTTGTGAGCTAATATTTTACCATCATTGAACATAAAGCCTTGGGCACTACTTATGTCTTCCTTAAAAGAAAAAGAAAAGACAAATTCTTTTCTTACTCGTGTTTTTTTGTTTAGGACACCATTGGATAAAAAGGTTGGGAAAATGCTCTAAAATGCATCCCAGAACACCTATAATCCTATGACTTATTGGGCCCTGGTTTATCTGAGTTATTTCCTAAATGGTTATTACTGTGCTGTCTTGGTCAGGAAAGGTATGCTGAAAGGATGCAAGGAAAACTTAAGCTGAACAGCAGCAATGAATTTCTTTCCTTAATCATAATTTCTGTTCAAGCCATCATTGGATGAAAAGAGTACGTAAAAAAAAAAAAGTTAAAATGCACTTTAGAGAATATAGATGACATTTCACCTAAGTCCAGAGCTATCTATACATAGAGTTGCTATAATGTATCATTGTTACAACTAAAATGCCAGTAACTGTGAATGTCCTTCTGTGAGATGGGCGAACATAGTGTGGTACATAGGCCTGTTGTACTGTAAGGGCATTATAGCTACAAGCTAGTCTGTACATGCTACTCATAAAAGTTTGCAGCATGAACTAAAAGGCTGTTCCAGAGGGGTGGCAGTGACAGGGGAAGTGCCTAGGGGGCCCCAAACTTGATATTTGCTGGGGGCCCCCAAAATGCTAACACCGGCCCTGCCTGCTTCTGTTACATCATGTGGCTCCATGTTAGCAGTTAGTAATGCTCTGCCTGCTCAGGCCCAAAAGAACTAAAAGGCTGTTTCCCGAGGGTGGCAGTACAGGAAGGAGAGAAGTAATGCAAGTTCGTTTTAAGGACTGTGGTTGTGACTAGTCCCTTTGTAGAGGTGGACCCCCTAATTCTAACTTCTTTAGCATGATATGGAAGCACTCATGAATTTCAACCTGTCTTTGCTTAGACCTTCAAGTGCACAAGTCCATCTGTAAACCCGGAACATCTGTACTGCAGTGTGGGAAGACAATATTGAGGAAATATTAAGCCAGATGTTAGCATGTATAATTCCAGGTTTCTCTGCAGTAGCATGCAAACTGACTGATCCTAAATATGAATCTTAAAGTGTTACATGTCTTTACAGATATTTATTATAAGGATTTTATAAGATAAAGTCTGTGGCAACTTTTTGCTGCTGCTTTTTGGAGCTGTACTAGTTGAACTCCAACATTTCACATCCCTGATCTCTTGTCGAACTTTCTAGCTCTTCAGGAACTGCCGCAGCCCCTTTGTGACCCGTAGAGCTGCAAAGTGGTACCAAAATAGCCCTATGTGCTTCTGTAAGTCAACTCTGGACTGTCCTCAAACACATGCTCACTGCATCATAAGCCCAGTCCCAAGCCCCAATAAGGGCACATGCTGTCCTCCTTGAAGACTGAACCTCCAGCTAGACAAGGAGAGCTGTGTGCATAATCCTTAGTCCTCACCTCCATGGTGACTAACTATTTCAGTTGACTTCTTCTAGTACTTGGGTGCTGGTGATAAAAATGAAAATATCTTGTCTGTGAGTGGGCCAGCCAATTCCCTACTTTACTGTAAATCTTTAGTCTACTGAGACTACATCGTTATATAAAATACCAGTTGTCAAGCACAAATGTTAGGAGTTGTTCATCTCTATTTGTTTATGCACTATATATTGCTAAATGGGTAGGAATGCTGATTACATGTGACCTTTGTCAGGAGCAGTACTATACACAAAAGCATTAGCACAGGATGCAATCAATGATGAACTTATCAGTATTGTGCAAACAGAATGCAGTGATACAATGTGCTCAAGGCCATAGGAGAAATCTGTTTAAACCACATGGTTACTGCATTCTAAAGAGACCTGCTTCTGTTACATCATGTGGCTCCATGTTAGCAGTTAGTAATGCTCTGCCTGCCTTAATGCTCAGCTGCCCTATGTGAAATGAGACATAAAGAATGGCATGAACTAATTGTCAACAGTAGAGGACTGTACCCATGTACAATTCTAAAATAATTAATAACATGTTTACAGGAAGGAGAGAATTCTGCTGGAGAAAGCTGTGTTCCCTGATGCACAAATTCAGGGTAAAGTGGTTGGTGAGAATGATGAACATCCTTGGGAATGTATAGCTTTAGATGATGTCTTTTTTCAGTATGTGGAGTCACTAGACATCATGACTGGAGCAAAATGACTTTTTATGAACTCACAAAATATGTTTGACATAATTTTGGATGAATATTTCTATAATAATGGTGTTAAGTGTCTGGTTCACTGTAATCAAAATCACATTAGCAGACCCACTTAACATTTATCTTAAAACAATGAAGCAGATGTCCCTGCTAAAAATGAATTATTAGAGATTCAGATTAAGAGATATTTGAAAAAAGACTTTCCATAATAAAACATGGGATGTGCACACAGCTGTTAAGGTTACAGCCCACTATGCCTACAGCAGTATGCAGGGTCAGCACAGTTATGCATTTAACGAACAGCTGCACTATACAATATACACTACGCAGAATGTAGAGATTCATAATTACTAAGCTCAGGGCAGATATTTTAAAAGTAATCATTTCAAGCCCTCTAATACAGCAAATCTGTTGCAAAGGAAATGGACAGAGTTTTAGCTAGCAGTTCAGGTCAGCCCCAAAACAGAGGCATGTTTTTTTTTGCAGATTGTCTTGTTTGATAATAGCTTAAAAGCTTTGCCCTGTCTTACATTGTGCTTTTGTGCCCTGTGTTATTTGGCAAAATGAAACATTGGGCAGTTTGCTGTGTGTCCCTATTCATGGGTATACATCTTGAAACCAAGTGACTGCTTCCCCAAGGTGAAGAAAAATATTGTGTAACACTGTACACATTAGGGTGTTTAATGGGTAAGACATTAAGACATACAATGCCACAATTTAAGAAATGTATGGGAAGCCAAAGAGTGTAACACTACATGGCAGACAATACTCTTTAGTTATGGTAATAACTAGAGGCAAAATATGGAAAAATGGTCCTACTAAAGAAAGACATGATTCCAATAAAAGGTAATTGGCAGAAGTAGGAAAAAGTGGTCACAGTTGCAGGTGTTACAACAGGACAGCAATTGGAGCACTGGCATTACATAACTCTCAAGTGTCCTTGATTTTGTTTTGAAATTTTTAATACATTTACAAATTTTGCAATAAAACAGTGAGGATGACATCTGCAAACTGTACCAAACATAGTTTCTGGCATCTACTTACTTTTTCTGAAAATCCGCAATGGTTATTTTTCTGTTATTCTGTCAGCTTTTTAAGTGAATAGTCTCAATATCACTCAAAATATGTAGACCCTCTGCTAGCACTGCATGCGAGGTCTCTTTGTTTAATGTTACTGCTTTACCATGTTTCTGTAGAATCATAAATTGTTGTATGGGAGTACTGTAGACACTGCTTACAGCTATCATCCTGAAATGCCACAGCTTACAAAACTATATTATTCAGGGATATGATGTCAGCTATTTTGCAAACCCGTCAGACTTGTGTGCTGTTTGCTTGTTATGTTACCATGAACGGTAGTATGTGTAGAATATTTAGTAGTGGAGCATTATGGGGCATAAGTGATTTCTGGTAGAATGAAGTTAGCAGAAAGGCATATCTCCTGTTTATTTCAGTGGTTGTAGCAGTACCCTGTTACTTTGTACTGCACTAGACTGCACCTTGTTGTCAGTGCCTTATGCAGTATTTGGTAACTTTCGTTAACCATCTTGAGTGCACTTTCCCTTTTTCACGTTACTCTGTTGATCATGCAGTACTGGGCCTGAACTATGTCTCTTTCTTTTCACACAAAATCCATAGTGAAAAGTAAGGAATAAATACATTCAATTTTATACAGTTTAGTTCTTGTGTGTTGTGTGTGCTTTGTTTTTCACTCTGAAAAAAAAATAAAGTGTGTTTTAACACTTTTGATTTTGTTTTATAGACTTATCATCAGAGTCTTATGAAATGCTTGCTTTGGCAGTATATGTATATATGTCTCTCTCTCTCTCGATATATCTATATCTATATATATATATATATATATATATATATATATATATATATATTAGGCATGAGTCAGGCTTTTGTGACAGTCACTGAGCATAAAAATACATATTTCTTAAATGAGGGCAGTAAATTCTTGTTTTTCTGGGGTGCCATGTCATAGTATCACAGTTAATTATTTTACTCAAGGAATGCAGGAGGAATGCTGTGTGTGTGAGATACATGCAGGAAACAGCTTTTAACCCTGCAGCGAACTTCTGGTTTTCATTTGCGTTACAAATTCAGTCACCTGTCTTTGATGAAGATGACATACAACTCTTTGTGTCACATTCTGGAGTTTCATTTTGGGTAACTGTAGCTTTTTACTTGTGCTATTGTCATTATATGTTTCTTGAGTTTCTGGCATTATTAAAATTTTGAATAAATATTTAAGATAACAAATGCAGCACTTGGTTACAAATATATCTGCAAGTAGTAGTAGTAGAATGGCGGGCCTTAGGAGGTTTGGCAACATTTTCTGAAGTGCGAGTAAACATTCAGACCATATGTCATTGCAGTAGGATGGAAAGAGGATTATAGATTGTGGAGGAGGTACCATTTGATAAGTGACCACTATACAGTACCATCGTCAGTGATTTTATTTATGGTATCAAGCCAAACAAGAAGCAGCGTTCCCATTTTTGAAACGTTTATTTGACAAAAGGCTGAGACAAAGCCTGGCTAATAGGTAAGAAGGCAGTACTGGTAAATTATAAGGAATCAGTGCAGATATAGATTCATCAAGGATAAATGTGAAGCAAATCAAAAATGAAAAACATTTTTCTTTTCAAAAGAATTATAGGAAAAGTTAGAAATGAACATAAGAAAATATAAAAAATGCTACAAACAGAAATATGTAGTGGTTAAGTGGGCACAACTACTTTTGATTTCTTATAAATCCATCACGTGAAGATTTGTCAAGGGATAGCACACTGAAAAGTACAATGACGGAGTCAAAACCTCCATTTTTGATATAGGTAACCTCTGTCAAAATAGTCACTTTATCTTGCAGCAACCTTATACTTGACAATTTACACTTAAGGGGTGCTGTTCCTCCATATACATGTGGTGGCAGAAAATATTAAATTAGGGTTCCTGAAAGGCAGAAGAAAAGGTTAGTAGCATCTGCTAACCCATCTTGTGGTTGCACATGTTACATTTTATTAAATCTACCTTTCTGAGAATTTTATAAAGACCATTAAAATGAGTTTTTATAGTAGCATCCGAGAGCAATGAAAAACAATGGGAGAACAAGGTTATAAGTAATGTGCAAGTAGAAAAGCAGTGATGGAAAATGCAGAAACAACTAGTTATATTAGTATTTCAAAAGGAAAGGAGGGAAAATGTTTTATACTGACGATGGAAAATGCTTTATACTGACAGCAGATGTAGTCTGAACAGGGAATGCTTAGCAGTCCTTTCCTAAAAGGAACGTTTCCAAAACAGCTAATAATAGCAATAGCAGCCAAGGCACTGGTGAGGGATGAGATTAAAGATTTACTACAGATCCAAAAGGGAAGAGTGAAGCCAATGTGCAATTCTTGTGATAAATTAAAAGAGTATGTTATGACACTTTAATTATAAAAGGGAAGATTCAATCCATCTTCAGAAAACTGAGGAAGTCTTACATCAAGTAAACTTTTTCAAATGTTAGTTTGGTGGTGACGTTGTAGTGTACTGGCTCAACTTCAGTTTCGTGCAGGAGTGGACATGGCCAGGTTAATTAGTGAGCTAACCGGAATATGAAATGAGACATGATTGGCATGCCATGCATATTAACCGCTGACATCATGCATACAATTAATGTAGATCAGCAGCTGTCATTACTGAATGTAGCTAAGCAGCTCTGACTACTGAACATTCCAATGCAGTTGTTTTAATAAGTCTTTAAAAATAATTTCAAGTTGCATAATCAGTTACCACCCATCAATTCCAAGGATTTAAAAACCCATTTCAGATGCATAATCAGTTACCTTGCAATTCCAAGTCTTAAAAAAGCCATTTCAGTTGCATAATCAGTTGCCATTCCTATTACTATATTCTGCTTGAAATGCAGGTGCTTAAGCACCTTGTTTTTCCCCTTTTCTTTCTGGCTAACATGTCATTTAGCACCTCACAGTTCCAAGGCTAGTTGGGTAACCTGTCTAGCACCTCAGAGTTCAAACACTAGTTTGGTGTATAAAAATGGTCAGCTATCCCTGAAGTCTTGCTTCTTTCCAAGGACACATAACTGTCCTGGATCTTCTGCTACTCTGCTGCTGTTGGGCCGAATCTGTTTACAATGTCCAGATACGATGACAGTTTCCTGCAGGAAATCACTTCTTCGCTGCTGAATGTGATTTCATTTTAGCAGTCCTTTAGTATTCTGCCAGAGGAGAGAACCTGTCACAAGTGTGGCTGCAAGGCTGCCCTTGTACCTGAGAAATCGACCTTTGTTTGGAGATGTAGAGCAAAGAAGTGCAGGCGTAGAAGAGGGATGCTGAATGGAACTTTTTTGAGAGAAGCCGATTGCCTCTGCTAATCTTTGTGAAAATTCTGTCTTCGAAGGTTCCCTGTGAGAACAGCTGCAGACCACCTAGGTGTTACTGCAAAATCAATGGTGGACTGGTATCAGTTTATAAGAGATGTGTGTTCTTGGAAACGTCTGCAGGACCTCATGCTACTGGGAGGTCCTGGAAAGGAACTCAAATAGATGAATACCTTTTAGTACATGCCAAGTACAACTGTGGCAGAAATCTGGCCAAACAGAACAGGTGGGTATTTGGTATCTTTGACTGCTTCCAAAAAATGGGTTACCTTACATTTGTGGAGAGGTGAGATGCAGCCACCTTACTGCCCATAATAGAAAAACATGTCTTGCCAGGAAGTATTATTAGTTCTGATGAGTGGGCCGCATACCAGGGATTGAAGGCATATCTGGTATGCATTACAAGCACCTGTCCATAAATCATTCTCAAAATTTTGTGAATCCACTGACCGGTGCCCACACAAATGCTGTGGAGGGCATGTGAGCCAACTGCAAGAGGTACTTTAAGGCCATGAGTGGCACCATATCACACATGGTGCCCAGTCACTAAATACAGCAAGGACTTTGATGCCCTATTTGTCAACTTAATGGATCACATAAGAGAATTCCAAGAAGCTGACCATCCCCAAGGTACTGCTGCTGGCACTGATGAAGAGTCAGACCTTGGACCTGAAAGAAAAAGGGACCTGCTGGACAGTGAGTCTGACAATGAACAATCAGATCTGGAACATGAAAGAAAAAGGGACAGGCTGGACAGTGAGTCTGACAAAGAGAATTACCTTCCTTGACTGTAAAAAATGCATTAGTGTTACTCCTTCTGCTAGTGTTTTTTGTGTGTACATTTGGCTTTCGTAATGTTGTACTTTATACTTTTGATTTCTTATTGCGTGGAAAGTAGTGTGTTTGGTGGTGGGGTTGGCCCATATTAAAAATAGTTCAATCAACACAGTTATGTCCAGTGCCTCATTGCTGCTATATCTGATTGTTAGTGAGAAAAATGCTATGCAAATATTTTGTTTTCAAAGCTGTTGCAAATGCGGCGCTGTGAATTATAATTTGATATATTCATTCAGAAATATTCGGGATTGAAAGCAGTTGCCAATGCTATGCAATATTCTGTTTACAAAGCTGTTGCAAATGTGGTGCTGTCAATTCTAATTTTATATACTCATTCAGAAATATTCTATTTTGAATTCTATGCAGCTATTCTATTGTCAAAGCTGTTGCAAATGGGGCACTGTCAATTATAATTTTATATACTCATTCAGAAATATTGTCTTCCCAAAACTGTTGCAAATGTGGTATAACAGATATAGAATGAATATTCATTCAGGTTCGAGGCACATCGTAATAATTATACATAAGTACCGACTGACGTAAAGGGGCTTGGGTGGGGTTTGGGCGATGCTTGCTACTGCGCATCTGGTGAGCCAGTACAATACAACATCGCCAGTTTGGCTTGTAATGCATGGAAAACCATTACATAACTTTTCAGAGAAGAGTAGATTCACTGCAGAAAGTTGACATAATGTGTAGTGTGCTCTCAGATGTGATTTCAAAAGCAATAACTGCAAGTCCTGAAATTATTAAAAATAAACAAGAGAATGAAAGGGTGAACAATGAATTGCAAAAGTCACTGTACTCTCTTTAAATAATTTTTTTCAGGATGGCAAAATCCTTGTATCTCTAGTGTGGGGTTCTGGAACTTCTACATCCTTTCTACCTACATATAGTAACATATACAACTCCAAGTTCATGGTACCTCAGAGTATTTCCTTTCTCTCAGGTACCATAATCTCAGACTTAGGATATGGTAGGCCCATATTTGCACATTCAGCCTTGCTCTTCAGTGATTTGCACTTAGGAACCTCCGAATTCCAAATGATTGCCATAATATCCATATTAAAGAGCTTCTGACAGGGAGGCTGAAGATCAAGATAAGAAAAGTTTGTGGAGATGGCCTTCCTTGATTTTAAGTAAGGAATAGATGATAATACTTCAAAAAAGGTTAGGAAGCACCTAAACTGTCTCCAAGCAATTGCTCTCACTACAGTACAACATAGTTATGTGCTATGCTATAGATGCGTGTATATATGTCCATATATATATATATATATATATATATATATATATATATATATATATATATGTATATATATATATATATATTTACATATATATATATATATATATATATATATATATATATATATGGTTTACTATTATAAAGTCACCATTCACATACCTGCCACACACATTTGATCGTCGGTCATAATGTCGAATGGATAGTTATCTGCATAATCAAAATTACGAATCCAGTAGTTCGCCGAGGAAAGCCATTCGAACTACTGAACGATGCACAATGTAATTCGACGATATGTGATGACGAAAGCATAGGTGCAACGCAGATCAGAACATCTCACTAATTACTGCGAGAATAGAGGGCGTGGCTACCTGATGATGAGACAAATGACCTAATGGCCATAAAGAACAGCTGTTTAGTTCTATGTAGCATGCAACAGGTGGATTTATCGGATTACAGCCTACGGCTTACACAGAGATTGAATGAGATTCAGGGAGAAGTGTGGAAGGGTAAGTATAACCCAGATGAATGCTGGTGATGTGAATGTCTCATGTCAATGTAAAATCAGTCGTTAAAGCCTGTAATATACAGTAGGGAAAACGCAGTATTAACTTTATAGTAATAATAACATAATGATGGCATTATTAACTGTGAATATTACCATGACAGCTGTAAGTTGCAATGCATTAGGCTTACGTGACAATAAAGAACATTCTGATATAATGCAAAGTTATGATATGTGTGTATGTTGCGTAATGGTCAAACAGCTGTGCTTCAAATAGTTTATTCAGTGGTTGACATTGCCACCAGATACAGTGCAAGTGTGTGTAGGCATGCTGTAGGAGTTGTTGGTAGTGGTACACTTACAGTTACTACGTAATATTAAGATAGTTGATGTCACATGTATGCAGTACCCCTATGTATTGTGGGATGAAGCAAGCACTGATAAAGCTGACATGGAGGATTTTTAAAGTTGTGACATGCTAATTAGAAATGCATACTGCATGCTGATATTTTACCTGTGCAAATGTATCCGATGGCTCAAAAGTGTGCTCCGTAGTGAGTAACAGTGGCATTAGTGGACAGAAGAAATGTATCTGCTTTGGTTACTGTCTATTATACTCTGTATATAGTATTGTGATATGGTAGTTGTCACTCAGTTGAGTAGAATATTGATGTTCCAGAAGGAATTGTTTTCAGTTGTTATTGCAGTCACTTTGGCATGGATTGTGTAAGTGATATTTGTGACATATGCGAGTGATGCAGGCCTGTATCACATAGTACTGTTGACATAAAGTGTTAATAATCATGGTACTGTTGTTGATTTGTAGGTGTGCTCAGGTACAATGACTGACCAACAGAACATGAGCTATAATGGCATTATTGGTAATATGTATGGCACAGTGAAGTCTCAGAAGGGTCGCTCAATCCTTTGTATTGATGGGTATCAATACTATCTTGAAAAGAGTAACCCTGAGAAAAATTACTGGTGTTGCACTCAGAAGGCAAGGCAAAGGTGTAAGGGCCATTGTATAATGGAGACGTGTGCTGGTGAGGAGAAGCTACTGAAAAGCTTTGCACATTTTCACGCACCAGGTGTGGTCAGGGTACAGCAGAAAAGGGTACGGGAAGCCATTAAAAGGCATGCTGAACAGACTCTGGAGGATCCATGTAGGATTGTAT
Organism: Protopterus annectens; assembly: GCF_019279795.1. Taxonomy (NCBI): domain Eukaryota; kingdom Metazoa; phylum Chordata; order Ceratodontiformes; family Protopteridae; genus Protopterus; species Protopterus annectens. The sequence continues at coordinate 695,502,971 of NC_056746.1, forward strand.
CTGAGGTCTTGGCAACCACGTCCACTGACGTAGTGACCACCTTGACCAGTACTGATGGGCTTAAGCAATGTGTACGTAGGGTCAGACGTAGAAACAGCACAAATCCCAGGGTAGACCTAGCAAGTCTGAAAGATTTAAGCCCTGAGATGATACCATTAAAGCAGGGCCACTTTATCATTAAACACAGTGCACTCCACAGCCATACCTACGATGTCATGCTTCTCACTACAGAGGGTAATCTAGGCCTACTTTGTAGTTCTGAGTATATTCTTGTTGACGGGACCTTCCCCATTAGCACCAGGGAGTGTAAACAGGTATACTCTGTTCACTGCAGCTTGGATGGTTCCAGCAACAGCAAGGTCTTACCCGTAGTGTATGCCATCCTACCATCCAAATGTGAGGAGTGTTACGATCAGTTTTGGGCAACCCTGATGGCATTATGTGGGGAATTTCATCTACAGTTCCAGACCAGGATGGAACTCAGTGACTTTGAGAAGGGTGCAGTTAACAGCATAATGAAACATCTACCAAACAGTATGGCCAAGGGTTGTTGGTTCCATCTTTGCCAAATTATCTGGAGGCAGATCCAGAAGCTGAACCTGACACAGGTTTATGGCACAGATAGTCAATTTGCACTGCTATGTAAGCAGATACCTGCACTCGCATTCATACGTATGGAACACATTATGGACACATTTACATTTATAGAGGAGGTGTTAGGTGAAAGGGGTGCTCCTCTATGTGAGTTTTTCAAGAATATATATGGGTCTACTTTATATGTTCGACAGACCATTTGATCGATATTCATTTGGTCGACAGCTCATTTGGTCAACAACCAGTATTCAAGGCACTTAACAGGGATTTTCCCCCCTCCCCAATGTTGTGTGACCCTAGAGTTGTTATATATAGTTGGGGGGGGTGTGGGGGGCACAGCCTCCCACATTGGGGAGTGTGGAGGCAAAGCCCCCCACCTATTTTCGTTTAAAATCATGAAAATACAAGAAAAACTATATATAACAATTCCAGGGTCGCACAACATTGGGGAGGGGGGAAAATCCCTGTTAAGTGCCTTGAATACTGGTTGTCGACCAAATGAGTTTCGATCAAATGGTCTGTCGAACATATGAAGTAGACCCATATATATATATATATATATATATATATATATATATATATATATATATACATACACACACACACACACGCACACACACACACACACACACACACACACACACACACACACACACACACACACACACACACACACACACACACACACACATGTATTTAATTATATAGCATACCTGGAAGTTCTGCAATCGACACAGTTGTGTTGTCTTGTACATCATCTACAATATCAAGGATTCTGTGTGAACCTTGTGACAAGCTGTTTCAGTCAGTAGTGGCTCGAAAGGAAGAACCCCCCCCCCATAGCATACATTCACGGGCAACTGTAACTCCCTGACATCTGGCTGCTGTAATCATATCACAGTCCCAGTGTCTTATTTTGGAATATGTATATCCATGGCCTCCCACTATGTTCACATCATTCACTACCTGCTACCAGATATGGTCACAGGAGGATTTGTCACCACTACCTCTCATAGGTTCATAGGCTCATAGGTGTGTACCAGGCTAATGACCGCACAGGCCTTCTTAGGCCTAGCCATGGATCCAAAATCTTTGGCAAGTTCTGATACACTTGATAAGTGTAAGCATTGGTTTGGGAAATGAATCATCTGCAAGCAGGGGCCTGATAAATGAACCATTTACATGCTGCTTGTGTCCATTAGAGATATAGATGTCAAACCAGGGATGAATTTCATATTCCCCTTCCAATTGTCTAAGTTACACTTGAATTGGGGTAAGGAGGTACTCTGCTTCACGTGGATGGGGAGCCTGATCCAGAGAAGTGGTAGTCTCTAGGACACATACCTATCTCTCTAGAACGTCTTATTTATATCACAGGCAAGGCTTAAGTCTTTAGAACAGATTATTCTGGTATTGTTTGTTTTGTGGATATGCAGAAGGTCCATCAGGGTGAGGTCTGGCAATGCCTTGAATGCCAGGCATAGATCTCTCCTCAACAGCCTTTAGGAGGCAGAATACAGGGATAAGGCTTTGAGGTGGTCTGCATAGGACATGTTACTTACACTGTGTATTCTTTTAGTGAGGACCCTCTGCGGACATTCCCATTGTTGGATGTGCCTGGTTAGGTACATACCTAAGGAGGGCATTGTCCTCGATGATAGGTCTGATGAATGTTGAATACAATGGAACTATGAGCTCCTTGGACCTAGATGGCATACATTTGTTTATAAGTTGCACAACATAGAATGATTTTCTCAATATTCTAGACACATGATGATCAAAGGCTAGATTACTGTCTATGTGTGTCCCCAAGTCCATGAATACTGGGCCAACTCTTATGGGAGTGTTGTTAATATGTTAGTTACCAGGGGAGGATGACTTTCCAGAGGATACTATTATGCATTTCTTGGCATTTACTTTTAGTCCATGGCTCTGACATCAGTTATTTGTCTGTGTCAGCCCTTCCTGGAGAACATTTGTGCCAATGGGGGATTCTTTGACTGCTCCTAATTTGCAATCATCTGCAAATTTAGTCAGCCAGAGGCCATTGACATTGACCTTGATTTCAGAGAACTAAATGCTAAAATGAGTGGTCCAAGACTGATCCCTGAGGGGCTCCACTTGTGACTGGCCTCTTTGAGGTGGACTATACAATTCTAACTTCCTGGGTCTGTATGTGAGCCAGCTGGCTATCCACTGGGTCACATAAGGGTTTATACTTAACCTCTTGGGTTTGTCAACAATGCCTGTGTGGGGTATTATGTCAAATTCCTTGACCAGGTCAAGGTAGATAGTGTGAACCATTTTGTCCTCATTCATTGCTTTGGTGTCTTTCTCAAAGAAGTCCACCAGGTTGCGTAGGTATGACCTGCCCTTGATGAAACCAAATTGTGTTGGGTCCAGTGTCTCGGGGTTTCCTATGTCATTATTGATCGTTGCTTTGATAATTCTTTCCATGGCTTTGCATTTGAGACTAGTGAAATGTAAAGCCATGGAAAGAATTATCTCGCTAAGAGGAATAACCCATGATGATGTAGGGCCTGAATGATCTCATCATTTTTATCATCAGTGTATGACAGTTTATGGAATGCAGATATCTTTGGAGTCATAACCAAGTATGAAAGGAAACATAATAGGAAAGAAATCATACATAAGTAAAAATATATATATATTGTTAAACCCCTCAAAAATATTTTGGCAGTATCCATCCATCATACAAAATACATGAAAAAGGAAGGCTCCATATGAGTAACACAACTTTATACAGATTGCCCCTTCCTCCCCCCAAAAACAAAACAAAGAAAGAAATAATGTGATTGTTAAACACACACAAAAAAATCTTTGAATGTATCCATCCATCATATACAAAATACATTAAAAAGGAAGTCTTCAAATGAGTATACACAACTTAATACAGATTTCGTCCTCCCCGAATGCAAAAGAAAGAAAGAGCTAGATAATAAATTCCTAATATGCCAAACATTTCTGTCACTGCATTACACTGCGACATTAACAAAAATAAAATGGTTAACAGACGTTTGTGTGATATCCACTTCCATGGAGGGCAGACTGGTAGACATCAGAGCCTTAACATAATTGTCTGTGCTAATAATGCAAAAACCCATGACTTTGATATTAAGTAATATATCAGTCTTCTGAACAAAGTAGGCAGCTTTCAAAATTAAAATTTATATTAAACTGTCAGCAGGGTCAATACATAACAATGGTATACATGCCTATGCTAACAGCTACTGAGAATAATGCAGACAGTAAAACAATACTTGTATATACCACAAGGCAAGAACCTAAACAATGAAAGACAACAAAATAAAATGTATCATTTTATTAAAGCAAGTAAACACTATGGCGCTTCAGCTAGAACAGCCTTCAAGGCCATAGTGTTTATTGCTTTAATAAAGTGATACATTTTTATTTTGCTGCCTTTCAGTGTTTAGGTTCCTGCCCTGTGGTATATACAGTAAAGTGATAATTGTATTGTGAAATGCAATCCATAACTAAGGGTAAAATACATCAATTTGTTCATAGGAGCAACCTACCTTTGCAGCAAGTCAGTTGTGAATGTAGCAACAAGTTTTTAAAGCAAGCAGCAGTATCGAGTTTTCTGGAACCAAACAGTCCTCCCTACTTCTGTACAAGTTCCTTACTGACACAATTACCTTTACATAGGGCAGATTCAGCCCTCTCTATTTTTAATTTCTTCAAAACTTTTGGGTTTCTATTACGAATAATTAATTTATTCAAGACTTTTGGGTTTCTAATATCCTGATGGGAATAGACAACATTCCTATGTCAATGCATGATCAAAGGTTTATGAAATTAGTATTGCTTCAGTCTTTGATGTTACTACATTACTCATTTAAACATATATTAACTGCAAAGCAAAGTAAAGCACATAGCAGTTTTGCTGAAGAAGCATAGATAAGGGAATTATGTTCACAAAATAAAGAGAAGAAAAGAGATGTAGTGTTCAATTTTTTTATTTTATATTGTGTGAGGAAAAATTATCATCCTTGTTGCCAGTATCACAGCCATCCACATATTTAACTGTAAATTACACAGGACAAAGGTCAGAACTTGATTATGTTGCACCTACATCAATTTGTTCATAGCAGCAACCAACCTTTGCAGCAAGTCCATTGTGAACGTAGCATCAAGTTTTTAAAACAAGTAGCAGTATCAAGTTTTCTGGAACCAAACAGTCTGCCCTACTTCTGTAGAAGTTCCTTACCTACACCATTACCTTTATATAGGGCAGATTCAGCCCTCTCAATTTTTAACTTCTTCCAGACTTTTGGGCTTCTAATATTAATAATGAATTTATTCAAGACTTTTGGGTTTCTAATATCCTGATGGGAACAGACCACATTCCTAAGTCAATGTATGATTAAAGTTCATGAAATTAGCATTGTTTCAGTCTTTGATGTTAGCCAAAAGTGCATTTTGCAGCACCCACAATGTGCCCAGAATTGACTCTTACTAAAATTCATACAGAGTTACATGTATTAGTAACATATCTAAATATGACTGTAAATTATTTTTTATGTGACCCATTACTCCTATTACTATTGGAACTGTGTATGTATCCTTCCACATTGCCCTCATTTCTGCCTGCAAATCCTGATAATTTATGACTTTGTGAGTCTCTGTATGCATGACACTGCAATCACTGGGTATAGCAATTTCAGTGATCAGTTACTTTGGCCTTCTTTTCCTGGACTACTTTATCTGTTCTTCTCACAGTTATTTTTGAACTGTTGGTAATAAGTAGTCCCATGTTATATAAACTTCATCATTTTCTGTAATACCTTGTGTCTCATATTTCCAATGTTTCTCAGCTACTTCAGTATTATAACATTTGTACAATTCCAAATGCAACAATCTCGATACATTATAATGCCTTTCAGTATACAGGCCTTTTGCCATTAGTGTATCACACCCAGCAACAAGATATGTGACTGTTTCCAATTCTGTTTTCAAAACTTGCATTTGCCTGTTTCTCTGACATGTTCAATGGACTTTGTTAACCACTGTGTATATAGTCTACTATCCTGGGCCGCCAATATTAACATTTTGGTTTAAATTCACCTCTTCTTAACATTAAATCCTGATCAACATGAGGTTTTTCCATGAGTTTTCTGTACTTGCAACTATATTTATGCATTTCCACATTTCTCGCCTTCTCATCTGATCCTTTACCTTATATTCTTTCCTTTATTTCTTGACACATTCAGTTGCTGCCTGATTTTTATCTATTTCTGGTTTGATTTCCACTTCCAATTGACATTGATATGCTTCTGCTAAACTAAGCAGGGAAGACATCTTAGACTTATTCTCCACATTTTAAAACTTTCTCTATGTTTGGATCTTCTGAGATCAGCAAATATGTATGCAGTCCCACAATTGCAGATCTATACATGTAATCAATTTTGAGGAGGTCCATACCTCCTAAAGAATAAGGAATATATGATCTTGGTATACACTGAGTTTTATAAATCATTTGATAAGCATGAAGCATTTTTCTTGTTTTCCTGTCAAACTGATAGAGTACCTTTTGGGGTCAGTCAATCACCCCAAAACTGTAAGAACAGGAAGATCAAATTGGTGTATTGCTTGGACTTTGTTCCTAGATATTAGAACTGTTTTCAGTATTAATTTTAGTTTTCAAAAATATTCCCAAGTTTTATTTGCATTTGTTCATGTTTTATTGTTGATCCTTCATCAGTTCCCAATTATTTATACACTCCCACTTGCTCAAGTCTTTTATATTGCATTCCTGTCCAAGGCAGCTACCTTCTTGGTGTTGCAGCCTTCCTGTTTTAAATGTTGCATTTACACATTTATCAAGACCAAATGACATTCTTATATCATCTGAGGAAGTTTTGACCACTTGCAGTTGTTCTTACAGTTGCTCAACTGATTAACTATACCATTTTAAATTATCCACAAAGAGAAGATAAGTCTTTACACTTTGTTGTTTTCTGGGAACTAAATTGTAGCCATGACCTAATCTATTAAATAGATATCTTAATGGGTTAAGGGGAAGACAAAAGAGCAGTGGTGACAAAGAGTCACCCTGGAATACCCCCCTTTGAATTTTTATCCCTGGGATAATAATGTGTCCTTTATCGTGGCTTAGCTGCAAAGTGCTTTGCTGCTGTTTCATGGTCACTGTAATGCAAAAGATCGATGTAGGGTGTATCTTACACATTTGTAAGCACTCTTTTATCCATGAATGCTGGATGCTGTCAAATGGTTGTTTTGTAGTCTGTCCTTGCCATACTTAGATTCCACCCCTTTTTACAATTCTCCATTATGACATTATTTAACAACAAATGATCCGTTATATCATTGACCTTCTTTTGTTATCCTTTTGTTTTATTGTCACGACTGAGTTTTCTTCTAAATGACTATAAACTCTGTTGGCATTAGTTCCTGTGTATAGTTTATACATCATTGAAAGGCAAGTTATTGGTCCATAGTTTTTAGGATATTCTGCAGGTTCACTCTTAAGAAGGAGTATTGTTTTTCCTGTTGTTAACCAGATTGGTATCTGTTTGGGGTTCTTATATAAATAGTTCTTACTCATGGCTAAAGATTCATGTAAAGATGTTTTTTAAACACCTTTATTGAATTATCACTTGAGACACAGGCAAATTTACATTTATACAAAAGTAATCAAGCTGTATTCAATTAACATTAACAAACATTATACTTCACATATATTGCAATATATCATACAACCTAAGCAACATTACATAAATTATTCAATCCTTGCCCCTTTTTTAAACAAAAAACATCTTTATTAAACCATCACTTACAACATAAACAATCATACAATTATATAAATGAAAACGAACCACACCGAAAAAAGACGTTAATAGGTCTATACACACTGAGCCGAGTGGAGGAGGGGCATTGAATACAACTCTGATCTGAGATATATAACAATAAGTATCCTGTTTTTTTTTTTTGCTTATTTTTACTAGTTATTGCTTCTAACAATTTTTATGTATAGTACTTTTTATTGCCTGCTGTATACTTTTTACTGTATTTTATTGCTGTTAACTAATCTGCACAGTTAAACTAAAATTGTCTGCCTTACAGGGCCTGATAAATAAGGTTCCTATTATGTTATCAAAAGATAACGTAATTGAACAATCAAAACTTCAAAATGGCAGCATTTCGAAGATTGCATTGTGGGATCACAGTACAGTGAGGATTGGAATATTTGCCCTTTCCTCACTGTAGTGCAATCTTGGAGTTGGAATATATATTTAGCAGGGGGTGTGGGGGAAGCAGCCCCCCACAATACAAGCTTCAAAATGCTGCCATTTTGAAGTTTTGATCATTCGATTATGTTATCTTTTGATAACATAATATGAACCCGATAAATAGGGTTTTTACTGTCACACTGTTTGTAAAGCTTTTTAGATAGTTTCTCTGTGTGAAAGGTATTAACGGGAAATTTTCTCAACTTGTTAAGCAAGCACCTGTTTGTTTGTTCTGATTTCCTGCCAAGGAGTGTATCATATAACTGATTTGTTTGCAGTTAAAAGCATTATGTAGAGTTTCCTTGCTCCTTTATCTGTTTAAAAACTTTCATTTTGTGGCTCACTGCTGTTCTTCTGCTGTGATAAACATCTCTGTAGTGTTTACTGTCTAAAAGAGTGTAGGCTAGTAGCTGTATTATTGTCCCAGTTCAGATTTGCTGTCTCTGGGCCTGTTTGTTTTTGCAGTGGTTGTTCTGAGCACATGACCAGGCCATCTTGAATTAGCAGAAGCCTTTCTTTACCTTTGTGGCAGGATTGTGTTGATTGGCTGCTGGCTGGTGGAGGTTGGGTGGTCTAGGGCTTGGAGTAAGCACTCATTGGTTCTTTTGAGCTTTTTTTAAAAAAAGCTGTTTAAGGTTGTATCTTCTGGTATTTAAGCTCTAACTTTGAGAGGATTTCTCTCTATACACACTGAGCCGAGTGGAAGAGGGGCATTGACTACAACTCTGATCTGAGAGATCTATAACAATAAGTATCCTGTTTTTTCTGCTTATTTTTGCTAGTTATTGCTTCTAGCAATTTATATATTCCACTTTTTATTGCCTGCTGCATACTTTTTACTGCATTTTTTTGCTAACTAATCTGCATGGTTAAACTAAAATTGTCTGCCTTACAGGGCCTGATAAATAAGGTTTTTACTGTCACACTGTTTGTATAGCTTTTTAGCTAGTTTCACTGTGTAAAAGGTATTAATGGGAAATTTTCTCTACTTGTTAAGCACCTGTTTGATCGTTTTGATTTCCTGCCAATGAGTGTATCATATAAGTGATTTGTTTGCAGTTAAAAGCATTCTGTAGAGTCATCTTGCTCCTTTATCTGCTTAAAAACTTTCATTTTGTGGCTCACTGCTGTTCTTCTGCTGTGATAAACATTTCTGTAGTGTTTACTGTCTAAGAGAGTGTAGGCTAGTAGCTGTAGTATTGTTCTCCACCCTCCCTCCCTGTTGGTGTTTTGCTGTTATACTTGGTGGCTTTGCAGTTGCCTGCCCCTATTGTAAATTTGATTTGGGACAATCCTCCCAGCCTAGTGTCATTAGTTCATTCTACCTAATACAGAGAGAACATTTGAGAAGGCCAACCCATTTAGTTTCCTAACCTTGAGTTATCTTCTGCTTCTCCTCTCTCCCTTTCCTTTACAAAAAAAAACTTTGCTAGAATCTCCCTGTGTTCTGCTTGACTGTAACAAAAAAAATATGCTTGTTTCCTGCTTTTCCTGTACCTAGTCTAGTCCAGATACATATTTGCTATACCTAGGACTGTTTGTAAGTTTATGAGTCCCCCAAGCCTGTCTGTGTTGGAGGGAAGCCTGCTAGCTTATCAGTGGGAGTGGTAAGCACTAGGTAACCCTTCTAACACATAAGTAGTGGTTTCTGGCACAGAAATTGTAGTTATTGGCCATTTGGGCAGTTTTTCCATCTCTCTCAACTTCCTGATTTAAAAACTCACATTTGCACTTGTCCCCCCCTTCCTGTAATTAGTCTAGTCCAGATACAGATTTGCTGTATCCAGGACTATTTGTAAGCTCCTGAGCCCCCCAAGCCTTTCTCTGTTGGAGGGAATCCTTCTAGCTTATCAGTGGGAGTGGAAAGCACTAGTAACCTATCTACCACATAAGGAGTGGTTCTGGCCCAGAAATTGTAGTTATTGGCCATTTGGGCAGTTTTTCCATCTCTCTCAACTTTCTGATTTAAAAGCATGCATTTGCACTTGTTTCCCCCCTTTCCTGTAACTAATCTTACAAAAGGATTTGTTTTATCCAGGACTGTTTGTAAGCTCCTGAGGCCCCCAAGCCTTTCTGTGTTCGAGGGAAGACTGCTAACTTATCAGTGGGAGTGGTAAACACTAGGTAACCTAGCTACCACATAAGGAGTGTTTTCTGGCCCAGATATTGTAGTTATTGGCCGTTTGGACAATTTTTCCATCTCTCTCAACTTTCTGATTTAAAATCCCACATTTGCACTTGTTTCTTTCCTGTAACTTGTCTAGTTCAGATACAGATTCTTAGTTTTAGCACTTGAATTTGCTTATTTGTGCTCAGCACTTGTTCAGAACTTATTTTAAGCACTAAATAAGCTACAACTTACTACAGCACTCAACCGTCCTCATTACCTAGAGGAAAACAGTTTTTGTACTTACTTTCCTCACTTGCTTAGAGAAAAACAGCTATTGTACTCACTTTCCTCACTTGTCTAGAGGAAAATAGATTTTTTATTCAGGCATGTCCAAGGGTCAGCTCCCAGTGTTTTCTCCTGTCTATCTGATGAATCTGGGCATCTTGGGGCAATGTAGCAATAGCCTCATGTACACATACAACCCTCTCCTCCTGCCACCCAACACTACAACCTGTGAGAGATGCACTTATCTGGCCAAACTGGAGGTAAAGCTCTCTCCAACCAAGACTGAACTTGACAGCCAAGAGGAGAAGGTAAACACTTGCACCACACCACACTCATCACATAGTCTCATTAAAACTACACCACCAAAATCCACACATAGAAACACAAAAACATTTGTGGAGGCTCTCAGTAATAATCTGCTCAAGCAACAGAGACCCCCAAAGCAGAAACGCAAGCAACCTCCACCCCCAACACAACCCAAATGACACATAGCCCACAGACTCAGTATGCCACTCAACCACAGCCTATAAGGCAAAACAACATACCTAACACACTAGTCATAGGTGACTCTATAGTCAGGCACACTGATATCCCACTCACCAGGCTAAACAAGGAAAAAGTTACTGTCAGCTGCCTGTCAGGTGCCAGGATCCGCCACATAACCCACGCACTCAGGTCACACCACAACAAGTACAAATATGACTCTGTCATTGTCCATGTTGGTGTGAATGACCTGAGACATACTTCCCTGGACTACATGAAAAGAGACATGGAAGAGTTCTCCGATCTTGTAGCCCAGGCAGGTATGACCCTAGGCCTGAGTAGAATCCTGCCATCACCTAGAATGATGCCACAGTACAAGGGCAAAATGATTGACTTCAACAATTGGCTAAGCTTATGGTGTCATTCTAAAGGGATCGAGTATCTGTCTGCCTGGGATGACATGGTCGACAGACCACGATGCTTTGCCAGAGATGGCCTGCACCTGTCAACCCTGGGATTCCGGATACTGGCTAAGGCTGTTGCCGCCCCTTTAGTGCCTTTTTTAGGAAAGGTTCAAATGACAAATTCACCACCGTAACAGGAACAGGCAAGCAAAAGCTGAGGGGAATGCTGCTCAATGCTAGAAGTCTAAATCTCAAAATGCACTCCCTCAAGGCACTCCTTAAAATGGAGAAAATCGATATCTGTGCAGTGACTGAGACCTGTTTCAAGGATCCAGAGAGCACCCCTGCATTACCAGGCTATAACTCATACCACACTTTTCGGCCATCTAATCTGCACTGGAACACTAAAGGCGGAGGTGTGTCGATATTCATTAAGGATATCCACACCTCCAGGCTAGTTGCTCAGCATAATGCATCCAAGGTTATTCAAATGCAACTAACTCTGGGCAAAACTGCAATCCAAATTGTAGCTTGCTACAGATCCCCCACCATGCCCCAGGATTCCAACTCCTCTTTTCTTGATATATTGGAAAATATTAGGGTTCAACCAAACACCCTAATAATGGGCGATTTCAACTACCCCATCATTAACTGGGAAAACTACTCATGTACCAACTCCTTCGCTCAACGCTTTCTGGAATTCATAAATTCCAATGCCCTGGATCAACATAACCACACCCCCACCAGGGGCAACAATATCCTAGACCTAGTCATTACCAACATGAGTGACCGGTGTTCCACACCTGAAGTCAACTCCTCATTGGTCAGATCTGACCATAAGCTAATCATCCTAGATATCCACATCCCGCCCCCACCCCCCCATTAAGGAAACCATGGTAAAACATTTCTCCAAAGCCAACTTTATGCTTCTTAAGACAGAAGTGGTGAACTTCATGACACCCATTCAGATGGACAATACAGTTACAACTGCTGAATCCTACACAGATGTACTCTGTGTCGACCGTGCCCTGGCCCAGCAATCAAGGAGCCTCAATCCTCACCACTAACACCAGGGAGGTCATCTCCTAGAAGAGGAAAGGATAACTAATACACACAGTAAAATACAATTTCCCTTAAGTGCACACAGAGATCACAGTCAGTCTTGTGCTGGCTGCTCCCTTACTCACCAGGTCTCCAATAAGACTCCCCACTGGCACAGCTATAGGGTCCAGGTCTCAGCCTAACTGGGCAAGCTAGAACTTCCAGTACCCTCTCTGTCCAACCAGTGCTTCGTGTCCCTGCCAAGTAGCTGACACAACAAGCACACACTTTGAGATAAGTATTTATACAACTTCACAGACACTCCTGGGAAAGGCTGACACAGATTCTCCAGCTGTGCCCCTTTACCCAGACTATATGGTAGTAATTACAGCCACCACCCAGTTAATAATATCAGCTACTAAAAGGCCCTTAAAAGGGTATCCAATTATTACTGTGCAATATTAATATCCAATGGTAGTATGACTAAACAGTCTCAAGGCTTAATTTGTAGTGATTTAGACAGTAAACTCTATAAATATGCAATGTATTCTAGAGTTTATCTCCACACAAAGCAGCCACAGGTAGAAGGTTTTAAAAATATTTAATAATAAATAATTAAAACACAAGACAAAACTACTACACCACAGAGATATCTAAGAGTTCACAGATCACACAGAAACTTAAAATAATACAGTAGGACAGGTCTGATTTACACAGAAAAATACTTAATCTAACTTTCTAATCTTTAACTAATCTTAGAGAAAACACAGTGCTACAATCCTACTTACATACATAAAGAGCATAGGCAGTGCTGGTAAGTTAGGTGTCCAAAGTCAAAATGCTATCAGTCTCTTGTGAGAAATAGTTTATAAAACATCACTAACAAACATGTCTCTGGGTCCTCCCCAGATTACATCATTTTTGACACTTAGGTTTTCCCAGTATTCATATTGCATCATCTTGACACCTGATCTGAGTTCCCAGGCTAATAGAAACTCCATTTACATTATTTAGCAAGCTAAAACATGCACAGGAGAATACAACAGTAAAAGGCATTTCACATATACACTCTAGCAATTAGTCCTTAGTTAACACAGCCAGCCTGACCGGAACCAACTATAAAGATCAAAGAATGTCATAAAATCATTTCAATTTCAAAAGACACATTTGAAAGGCTTGACTTGGTTTTTCTTTACAGCAAAGGAGCAATGTTGTAACAATCTTGAAGTTTACATTTTACAGTGTTTTTCTTTCATTTAAAAACACATGCCTGCATTTTACATTTATTTATACAAATGATAGAATTATGTATTAAATTCTATTTGACTAGGCTGGCAGCCTTCGCCTGTCTCTCCCCATTCGTCACATCCCCCCCCCCCCGGGGAACGCAAGCAAGTTTTTCAAGTGCCCCTTGAGAAACATCACTTGAGAGTGTCAGGTCTATCTGGATGTACCTCACCCCATTCCCTGTCTTGAGAGCCCATCTGCATTGGAATTGCTACTCCCACTGTGGTGCTGCACTGACATATCATATGTTTGCAACCCCAGACTCCATCTTAGCAACTTGGCATTTTGCAGACTGGCTCTGTTTAACCATGTTAGAGGGTGGTGATCTGTCATTATAGTGAATTTTCTTCCATACAGATAAGGCTGAAGTTTTTGTAGTGCCCACACTATGGCTAGGCATTCCTTTTCTACTGCTGCATAGCATTCCTCCCTGGGTTGGAGCCTACAACTGAGATAAACTACTGGGTGCTCTTCTTTCTCTGAAGAAATCTGGCTAAGTACAGCCCCTACCCCATAGTTTGAAGCATCCACCTGCACGACAAAGTCTCTGCTGTAGTCTGGACTGGCTAACACAGGGGGTCCTCCCAAAGCTTCCTTAAGCTTTTGAAATGCCTGCTCACATGCTGGGGTCCACCCTACCTTATTTGGCCTGCTCTTCCTTGTCAGGTCTGTGAGGAGAGCAGCTATGGTACTATAATTGGTAACAAACTTTCTGTAGTACCTTGCTGTCCCCAAGAATACCCTCACCTGCATTTTGGTAACAGGTGCAAGCCATGCCTGAATAGCTTTCACTTTGGCAAGTTCTGGCCTTATCTAACCACTCCCCACTCTATGTCCTAGGTAGGAGACCTCTGTCATACCCATCTGACATTTGTTCAGCTTAACGGTCAGCCCTGCCCTCTGTAGTCTGCCCAGCACCTCCCTGACATGCTGAAGGTGCTCTTGCCAGGAATGGCTGTAGATAGCAATATCATCCATGTAAGCAAGGGCAAACGCTCCTGCTAAGATATGATCTACCAGCCACTGGAAAGTCGCTGGGGCATTCTTCATCCCAAAGGGCATTTTTGTGAACACATACAAGCCAAAAGAAGTCACAAAGGCTGACTTCTCTCTAGCACTGAGAGTCAAGGGAACCTGCCAGTAACCCTTGGTAAGATCAGTGGTTGTAAGATACTTAGCCCCACCCAGCTGCTCTAGGGCTTCATCTGTCATAGGCATGGGGTAAGCATGTGACTCTGTGTGACTATTTAAATTCCTGTAATCCACACAGAACCTGGTGCTGCCATCCTTCTTTGGCACCAGTACCACTGGGGAGGCCCTGGGACTGTTGGACTCTTGAATCACCCCTAGTTCCAACATCTCCTATACCTCTTCCCTCAGAGTCTGTTTGACTTTCTCAGGCACCCTATAAGAGGCCTGCCTAATAGTTCTTTAGGGTCCTGTATCCACCTGGTGCTGCACCAGGTGGGTGCTCCTGGGTTTCCTGGTGAACATGCCCCCAAACTCCTGCAACACTGCTCGGATTTCTTGAACCTGGGTAGGAGATAGCCACTGGGACATTGCTACTCCTTCCACCGAGGTGTCAGCCCGAGCCTCACTGAAGAGATCAGTCCCCAGATCTCCCTCAGACTCCTCCTGCAACCCACTACAAATGCTTAGCACAAGGGCCTCCCAATCATGGTAAGGTTTCATCATGTCAACATGGTACAATTTGTGCCCCTGCCATCTGTCTAGCACTTCCACCATGTAGTTAACGTCACTTACCTTTCTTACCACCTTGTAGGGTCCCTCCCAAGCTGCTTGCAACGTGTTGTGTCTGACAGGAATGAGAACCATCACCTGCTGCCCTACAGCATACTCTCTAGCTCGAGCATTCCAGTCATACCACGTCTTTTTCTGTTGTTGGGCTTCTGCCAGGTTCTCCTGGGCCAAGCCCATGAGTTTCCTGAGCCTTGTCCTGAGGTTCAGGACAAATGCCACAACAGACTCCTTGTGAGACTCACACTCACCTTCCCACTCATCTCAAATTAAATCTAGAGGTCCCCTCATCCTATGCCCATACAGCAACTCAAAGGGTGAAAAACCTGTGAATTACTGGGGAACCTCTCTGTAAGCAAACAACAGATGGGGCAAATATTTGTCCCACTCCCTCTTAAACTGATCTGCAAATGCCCATAGCATGGACTTGATTGTAGAGTTTAACATCTCAACAAGACCATTAGTTTGGGGATGGTAGGGGTGATCTTCATGTGCTTCATCCCACAGGACTTCCACAGACAAGCCAGTAGGTCTGACAAAAAAATGGCACCTCTGTCAGACAGTATTTCCTTTGGGAAACCTATCCTGCTGAAAATCTCTAGCAAAGCATTTGCCACCTTCTCTGCCTAAGTGGAGGACAAAGCCACTGCCTCAGGGTATCGTGTAGCATAGTCTACAATCACTAGGATATACTTTTTCCCTGTGGAACTTGGGGTACTAAGAGGACCCACAATATCCATAGCTACTATCTGAAATGGCTCCTCAATCACAGGCAAAGGCATCAAAGGAGCTCTCACCTTGTCTCCTGCCTTGCCTACCTTTTGGCACTGCTCTCAGATCCTGCAGTACCCTGTTATATCTCTGGAAATTCCAGGCCAATAGAAGTTTTGCATAATACACCTCTTTGTATGTTGTATGCCCATATGACCTGCAAAGGGAATATTATGGGCTATGGCTAGAAGCGCCAGATGGTAAGCCCTAGGCACTACCAACTGCTGTACTCTCTCACATTCTAGCCCTCCCTCAGGGGTCCACTCTCTGTACAGTAACCCTTTGTTCCAGTATACAGATTCCCCCTTCCCTTGAGAATCAGGTGCCTCCCTAGCTACCTGCCTCAGGCTTTGCAATGTAGGGTCTGAGAGCTGAGCCTGTATCAAGTCTCTCCTTGTAACCCTTCTCAGCTCCCCTTCCACTGGAAGTCTGGCATCCTCTGACAGTGGTGCCTCACTGTCAGCCTGGGTACTACTACTCACCTCTACCTTTGCAGTTACCCTGTCCAAGGGAACATCAGTACCCACAAGCAGCTGTGGCTCACATTCAGTCTCACTGCTGCAGCGTAGCTCATTCCCTGAAGTAACCACCTCAGCAGTCCTGGCTGCAAGTATGAAGTCTGTCTGGGTCTCTCCCAGGCTACCAGATCCATATGCTTGCCTCCTAGCCTCACTGCATGTAACTGCATAAGTACATAGTACTGCCTCATCCAAATCCTTCCCTCTCAGGACATCTGCAGGATGGTAGTTCCATACCCCTGTTGTCTCAAGACAACCCACTATTGGCATTTTGTCTTTACCACTTACTGTCTCCCTCACCTTTGGTTCCCCACCTTGCCTCTGTGGGCACCTGTATGTCACATGGCCCCACTGGTTGCATTCAAAACATTTAGCCTTAGCTCCTGGACGTGTACCTGGACTAGTGGCTTCCCCTGCTACTGGCAGATTCTGTTGGGGCAGTCTGTACTGCCCACCATGGGTTCCTTTAGTCCCATGAGCAGTACTGGGGGTCCCTTTCCTGTGCAGGGCTGCCCTGCTTGCTAGGTATAGGTCTCCCTTCTTCCCCAACTCCTCTGAAGTAGCACACTGTTTATCAGCTAACCAGATCCTCATGTCCTCAGGCAAAGTGCTAAAGGCTTGTTCCCTTACCAAAAGATCTGCCAGCCCTTCAAAAGTGGTGACCTGACATCCACTCACCCAGCTATAAAAATAAGTGCTCAGTTCAACAACATATTCACATACATTTTCATCTGCTTTGCATCTATGCTCACGAAACTTTTTCCTATACATTTCAGGTGTTAGCTTAAAACATTCTGATAAATGTCTTTTTACAGCAGTATAATCAAAACAGTCAGTGTCATGCATTTTTGCTAAAGAAGTTACAGCTTTACCATGAAGTAAGGGGGTCAGGAACCGTACTCAGAGCCTTTGGTCAACTTCATACTGCTTACAAATCTGCTTAAACATTTGAATGAAGCTATCAAAATTATCCCCCTCTTTAAACTGTGGAAGAAATTTACTGACCTTTTGTGCTTCTGGGGTCCGGTTACTCCCTTCCCCATTACCTCAATGACTCTGGCGAAGAGTCAGCATTTCCCTCTCATTCTTTCTCTGCCATTCATTTTTCTCAGCTTGTAGACTCCTCATTTTCTCGGCTGCTTCCAGTTCCATACACTCAAGTCTCTTTAACTCCAGCTGGATTTTTAAGTCCACTGCAGAAAGGTTGAGCTGCCAATTTTCTGAGGATATTGTATCTCCACTGTCAGTCTGATTGTCCTCCAGGCTGCTGTTCTCTGATGCAGCTGTAATCAAGGCTGCCATCAGGTCTGCTTTAGTCAGGTTTCCATGCACCAGTCCCCTAGCAATACAACTTCACAGACACTCCTGGGAAAGGCTGACACAAATTCTCCAACTGTGCCCCTTTACCCAGACTATACGGTAGTAATTACTGCCACCACCCAGTTAATAATATCAGCTACTAAAAGGCCCTTAAAAGGGTGTCCAATTATTACTGTGCAATATTAATATCCAATGGTAGTATGACCAAACAGTCTCAAGGCTTAATTTGTAGTGATTTAGACAGTAAACTCTATAAATATGAGATGTATTCTAGAGCTTATCTCTACACAAAGCAGCCACAGGTAGAAAGTCTTAAAAATATTTATTAATAAATAATTAAAAAAGACAAAACTACTACACCACAGAGATATCTAAGAGTTCACAGATCACACATAAACTTAATACAGTAGGACAGGTCTGATTTACACAGAAAAATACTTAATCTAACTTTCTAATCGTTAGCTAATCTTAGAGAAAATACAGTGCTACAATCCTACTTACATACATAAAGAGCATAGGCAGTGCTGGTAAGTTAGATGTCCAAAGTCAAAATGCTATCAGTCTCTTGTGAAAAATAGTTTATAAAACATCACCAACAAACGTCTCTGGGTCCTCCCCAGGTTACATAATTTTTGACACTTAGGTTTTCCCAGTATTCATATTGCATCATCTTGACACCTGCTCTGAGTTCCCAGGCTAATAGAAACTCCATTTACATTATTTAGCAAGCTAAAACCTGCACAGGAGAATACAACAGTAAAAGGCATTTCACATATACACTCTAGCAATCAGTCCTTAGTTAACACAATAGACAAAATGTCTTCAGCCAGCCTGACCAGAACCAACTATAAAGATCAAAGAATGTCATAAAATCATTTCAATTTCAAAAGACACATTTGAAAGGCTTGACTTAGTTTTTCTTTACAGCAAGGGTGCAATGTTGTAACAATCTTGAAGTTCACATTTTACAGTGTTTTTCTTTCATTTAAAAACACACGCCTGTATTTTATATTTATTTATACAAATGATAGAATTATGTATTAAATTCTATTTGACTGGGCTGGCAGCCTTCACTTGTCTCTCCCCAGTCGTCACACACTCTATAAGCACTTACACGAGTGCATGGATCGTACTATCCCAAACAGAACTAAGACGCTATCCTCCAAAAAAAAGGAAGCCAATCTGATGGTCCCCTGCTATAAACAAACTGTACAACAGAAGGAAGAAACTGTTGCAAAAGAGAGTAAAATCTCATGAGTGGAGGAGTTCCCTGGTCAGCCTCAGTAAGAAGCTGAGATCCCTTATAAGATCCTCTAAAGCTATCTACATAAACAAAATTGCCACTCATTCTAGTGACAAACAAAACATTCTATAGCTATGTCAAGGATCTCAATGGCAACAGTCAGATCTGCTCTGAGTTACAGCACAATGGCATGAAAATTACAGAACCAGCTGATATTGCCAACATCCTGGCAGATATGTTCAATGCTAACTTTACCTCCCTCTCACCCACTAAAGGGCCCATATCTATACAGGAAGAATGCAGAGTCCCTGTAATCACAGCTATGCAGATAAAAGCTGCACTCTCAAAAGCCAAAAACTCTAAGGAAGTACATTACTCATTTAAGCATATATCAACTGCAAAGCAAAGTAAAGCACATAGCAGTTTTGCTGGAGAAGCATAGATAAGGGAATGATGTCCACAGGATAAAGAAAAGAAAAGAAATGTAGTGTTCACTTTTTTAATTTTATATTGTGTGAGGAAAGATTATCATCCTTGTTGGCAGTATCACAGTATCACAGCCATCCATATATCTAACTGTAAATTATACAGGACAAAGGCCAGAACTTGATTCTGTTCCACCTGTAGTGTCGATTGATAGTACGTCACATCTTGAGTATATGTAACCACCTTTTTATCTTCACATTTATCTTCACAGTTTAATTGTGTGTGTGTGTGTGTGTGTGTGTGTGTGTGTGTGTGTGTGTGTGTGTGTGTGTGTGTGTGTGTGTGTGTGTAGCAGATATTGATAAGAATCTCAGGTGTGTCTTGTAAATACCCTGGTGTCCTGGAGTTCTAATCCAGAGATGGTGTTTCTTTGAACATATTAATGATGTTTAAGGAGCATATGTTAATGCTGAAACACAACAAAGCTGAAGAAATATCAGAACTATACATTCTAACTACTTGCTTCATAGTGTTCTCTCTATTTCAATAAATCCTTTTTCTTTTCTCTTTATTGCTAGCACACTGTGTGGCATTGTGCACTCTGGACTGTCAGTGGTTCTTAGAAGAGAAGAATAGTTCACTTCCTAAGGAAAAAAGTGAAAAAATGTAATTTGGGCTGCTGTTTATAGTGCAAATGAGCTTGCCGCTGGTGCATGTAGCACTCTCGATAGTGCTTAATGAAGAAAATGCACCTATCAGGCAACATTCTCTTTGGCACAAAGTATAAGTGGAATGAGCTTGCAAAAGAAGACAGTTGATGCAGCGTTCAAATCTATTTAAGTGATGGTTTTAATCGGGGTGTCTGAATATATATTTAGACACATTTTGTTATATCATTGTGTTGCTGTTTGAAAATCAGCTATTCTCAGTATTGCTAACAACATGTGAGCTCTTGTTTTTCCCCTTTACCATTGTTTGGCATGATCTAAATTCCTAATAAGGTGTGCCAGAAATCTAATGCGACAAGGAGATGTGAGAAGGGTGAATGTGTCACTGTACTGTACTTCTTGCTCTGCTCATTACTATGTATACCATTTGATTGATGTAATTACCATTTAATGTTTTACTATCTGTTTTTTTTTTCTCAAATATTTTTTTTATTTTCAATTAAAATAACATTTAAATAATATTTTTAAATATCATTTTAAACAACTATATACAATATTTACAAAAGCCTGACTTTTAATTATATACACTGTATGTTATTAAATATAGAATTAACAAATCAGTTATCAAAGATACAATATTGATTATTACAGAGTGTCCAACAAAGATATAACTTTCTTCCAAGGATTATTTACCAATGGCCTGATATAGATTCGTAGTTCTTTGATTTTTATTTCCATCAATGCAGTTGTTTTCAGTAAAGTGTAGAATTCTTCCAAGGTCGGGGGGTGTATTTGAATTCCACCTTCTGGTTATGCATTTCCTAGATACAGCAAGTATTGTTCATAACAAATACATATTTGTCTTATTCAGGTAGGGACCTTCATTTACATTTAGTATTATCAATATTTTAGTTAAGGTAAAGGATTCATTAAATAAAGCTTGTAAAAATGATTGATTCCATTCCAATGTGATTTAATTTTATTACATTCATAAAAAATATGAATCCAGTCTGCTTTATTTGACTTTTCACACCTCCAGCAAAAAACATTTTTAGTAGTACTGATCTTTTTAATTCTATCGGTGTTAAAAATGCTCTATGTAAGTATTTCCAGTTAAATATTTCCAGTACTGTGTGTTAGAGATGTAATTAACTGATAGTAAGATGTTACTTTTAATTTCTTCTGTTAACTGCAATGACTGACCTTTTGTTAAGAACTGCCAGTATGATGGTTTGGGAATTGTTTTATATGTTATTAACTCTTTATATAGATTTGAAACTGAATTTTTCTTTTCACAACTATTATATATAAATTCATACAGAAAACTTATTAGATTTGGAATATCTTTCAATGAGGAATTATTAATTGATCTGCATAAATCTTGAATGTACATTAGAATGCTTTGTAAGGTTAACCAGTCCTGTGTTGGAATATTGTAAGCAGTTTTTATCATATGTATATCTAAAACATTTAATTTATTTACACATTGAAACCAGCATAAGAATCAATTTTGTTCCCAGGAGGTTATTGTTTCCTTATATATTTTGTGAAGAAAGTTGTTAGTGATGGTAAATGGGGTTAAAAGGTCAAACCAAAGTTTTAGATCTATGTTTGAATTGATAAGTTTCCTAAAGGAATTGATGTAATGATTAATCAGTGTCGTTTTAGAAGGTTTTGTTATATTATATTGTATGTAACAAAGTCTGATTATATTAGCTGAGAGGTAACCATGGAACGGTTCGAAAGCCAGCGTAGTCTTTCCACCAAAAAGCTGTAATGATTAAATAATCCAGGCGTAGAAATTCCATTAAAAATGAAAAATAATGGTTTTATTGGGCATGCTACAAGTAAGCGCTTTCACATAAGCTTCGTCAGACCGTTAAATTTCAAAAATGCATTCAATTACGACTTTTTATATAAGTCAGTCACATGTTAATTCAACTAAATCAGCTTAATTAAACATTTAAAGATACATCCTTGTACCTATAAAAATGACATAAACTTTTTGCTTTGCCTGATTTAAGGCACTCAAATGGGGCACTATGTCCAAACATCACACATTTAAAACATTGTATCACCTTAATAATAAAATACCATAACTAGTCATTCAAACTCTGTTGTATTATGAGCTATAGAAAATGCATATAAAAATATATATACTAAATCTATGATTATAATAAAACTTGCATCTTTACGCTGCATATTATCGCAATATAATGTCGTTGTTGTCAAATAACCACTTATAGTATTAACTAAAAACTTTACACCTAATACGTTTATTTAATAAGAGGGTAGACTTTAACTACATGGCTAACATCTATCCTGTTGAGTTACTTCGCACCAATTTTCACAGGCAATCAAATCAAAAAAGAGCATTTCAACATTAATATATGAAATATTCTATTGAGTATGTGATAATAATGCACTAAAACAAATATTATATCGCTTATATGGTAATATGTAGCACTAATCAATACATGGGATAAATGTGGTATACTATATAAAAACTGTAACAGATTCTTGACTATTCTAAGGATACTAAGCATAAATACTTGCACCGCATCGCGAAAATCAATCTCAGCGACATCAAATAAATTACTTTGATAAGATGCCTTAATAAAATTATAATGATACACGTGAACTAAGCAAAGGGTGAAAATAACCGCCACTAAGGCGGATGTGCCAACCAACTTCTATCCTTTCAAATTCTATCAGTCCAATTTTCAGAGGCAGTCAAATCAAATAAACATTGCATTACTGGTATATAAAAGATTCTATTAAGTGTGTGATAATGATGCACTGAAATAAATATTGTATCACTCATAATATGAAGTTTAATTAAGCTGATTTAGTTGAATTAACATGTGACTGACTTATATAAAAAGTCGTAATTGAATGCATTTTTGAAATTTAACGGTCTGATGAAGCTTATGTGAAAGCGCTTACTTGTAGCATGCCCAATAAAACCATTATTTTTCATTTTTAACGGAATTTCTATGCCTGGATTATTTAATCATTGCAGCTTCTTGGTGGAGAGACTATGCTGGCTTTTGAACCGTTCCATGGTTACCTCTCAGCTAATATAATTAGACTTTGTTATATACTTTTATTCGCTAGCTGAGAGGTGTTTACTCTGCTGGGAGCTTTATTTAATTTTGTTATATTATATTGTATACTTATGCATAGTATGTACCAGGGTTTGTTTGATTTGTCTACTATTGAATTTTTTTTAACAGATTAAATTCATTTGTTAATATAGCCATTGTTAATTCTTTCCAGCTGGAAAAATAATTTGGGTTTATCCAGTCGATTGTAGTTTTAAGCACAGATGATTTTATATATGTTTCTATTTCTGGGAAGTTCAATCCTCCTTGTTTGCAGGGTCTAGTATGATGAGTTAGAGCTACTCTATTCTTTTTGGATACCATAAAAATTTATTAAACATGAGTTTATTTCTTTAAGAATGCATCTTTCAGGAATTAACTGTATTGCTAATGCTACATATAGTGTTTTTGGCAATAAGACTATTTTTATTAATTGCAGTCTGTCTTCAAAAGTTAATATAATTTTGTTCCACTTTTCTATATATATATGTATTATTTCAATAATGTTTTATAATTTATTAATATTGTTTTGCTTATATTTTTGCATAACACTATTCCTAAATAATTTAGTGTAAGTTCTTGTTTTCCTATGATGGATTTATCTGTAACTTGTAGGTCTTTTTTCTTATTTAAAAATAACAATTTTGATTTTGATCTATTAAAGTGTAGACCTGAAATCTTATAAAATTTCTCCATTACTTCTTCTAGCTCTCCTAATGACTCTCTGGATTTTGATAGGGTTAATAAAATATCAACAGCAAAAATAATTATTTTAGATATGTACTGGTCATAGACTTCTGTTCCTTTTATTCTTGGATTATTGCATATTATTTCTGCAAGTATTTCTATAGCCAATGCAAATAAAATAGGAGAAAGGGGGCATCCTTGTTTAGTACCTTTCATTATATGGATAGATTATGAGGTAAAATGACCTAATTTAATGCAGACTAAGTTATTAATATATATGTTTTTTAGTAAAAAGATGAAGGGAGGAGGAAATTCAAATAATTCTAAAATTTTAAATAGATATTCCCAGTTGAGGGAATCAAAGGCTTTTTCTATGTCTAATCCAATTACAAGTGTTTCTCTATCTTCTTATAGGTTCATAGGTTCATACTAGGCTATCTGCCCTCGGGCAATTACAAGCCTAGCCCGATTCTGTATGGCTTACGCCACCCCTTGATTTGGGTATACTGTGCCCTTTTTAAGGTTTAGTTTACTGTGCCTCTGTCTAATAGTGACATGGGAGTAATCCCTGGGACAAACCTACGATCCCCCAGCCACCTATCGAGATTCTTCTTGAAGAGATTCAGTGAGGTGCTGTGCCTCACATGAACTGGAATTCTATTCCAGAGTGAAGGGAGCCTCTGGGTTATGAACCTGTCCCTCCAGCAAGTTCTATTTATTTCTGTGCTGAGGTTCAAGTCCCTCGAGCGTGTGGCTCTAAGGGATTTAGATTTACTGAGGTGGAGCATGTCCATTAATTCTGGATTTGACATAGCTTTGTATGTCAGGCATAGATCGCCTCGAAGTAGGCAGTATGCAACTGAGTAGAGCTGGAGTTTTTTTAACCGAGCAGCATATGGCATTTGTTTGACACCCTTGATTCTCTTGGTGAGATACTTTTGGGGTCTTTCTAATTGCTGCAGGTGTCGGGTAAGGTACATCCCAAAAGGGGCATTGTATTCTATGATGGGCCTGATGAGGGATGAATAAAGAGGCACGATTACCTCTCTTGATCTAGATGTGAAACCCTTCGTGATGAGGTGGGCTATGTAGAAGGTCTTTCTAACCACTTTGGCAATGTGGTTTTCAAAGGAGAGATTGCTATCAACTTGGGTCCCCAGGTCCCTAATAACTTTCTCTGTACTTAATGGGTTTCCGCCTATGTGGTAATTTGTGGGCACATTGTTTTTGCCAAAGGGTATGACTATACATTTTTGGCATTTAGCTTTAAACCATGGCGCTGGCACCAGTTATCTGTCTCTGTGAGACCTTTTTGAAGGATGTTTGTGTCAGCTGGAGAGTTGATTATGGCGCCCAGTTTGCAGTCGTCTGCGAACTTGGTGAGCCATAGTCCTCCCACATTGCCTGTACCTGAAAAGTATATACTGAACAAGAGTGGTCCCAGGACAGAACCCTGTGGGATGCCACTTGTGACGGTTTGAGTCTGACATGGCTCCAGCAACTCTCACTCTGTGGGTTCTGTCTTTGAGCCAGTTTGACCCATCTTGTGACATAGGGGTTTATATTTAAGCTGGATAGCTTATCTATGATGCCAGTGGGGTATTGTGTCAAATGCCTTTGCAAGGTCCAGATAGGCTGTGTGGACTACCTTCCCTTCATCTATGGCTTTGGTGACTGTTTGAAGAAGTCAACCAGGTTCAAAAGGCAGGATCTGCCCTTGACAAAGCCGAACTGGGTAGGATCTAGTGTCTGTAGGTCCCCAATGTCTTTGTTTATGAGCTCCATGATGATCCTCTCCATAGCCTTGCAGACTAAGCTAGTCAGGCTTATGGGGTGATAGTTTCAGGGTCCGTAGAGGCTCCACTTTTGTGGAGTGGGACCACTGTTGCTACGCCATTCTGTGGGCACATATCCTGTAGTGAGGCTGAGATTGTATAGCTGTTTTATTTGAGGATTAGTTCCTCTTGGAGTTCATGTAGGCGCCTTAACCTGGGACGCCATCTGGTCCCATGGAGGCAGCGTCTTTTGCTTTCTCGAGGGCAGCCTTCACCTGAGCATCAAACATGTTTCGGCGGCAGCCCTCTGCCGGATAGATACTTCCTCTTTTGGGGGTGGAGAGGTTTGCACTGAACCTGTCTGCCAGGATATTGGCGATGTCTGTGGGTTCAGTGTATTTTTTGTCATTTAGAATCAACTCAGAACAAGTCTGGGAGTTGCATCCCAGGTTTCTAACATAACTGAAAAAAGCCTTATGACTGTCTTTGGTGTCCTGTGCAATTTTTCTCGAAGCTGGCCTTGGAGGATTTTATGAGGGATCGTAATTTTTTGCTAGTACTGATCAGAGATGCCTTATCTATTAGGGATTTTGCTCTATCATGTAGTAGCTTCCTCCTTCTGTTGTACAGTTTATTTATGGCAGGGGTCCACCAGACTGGACACCTGCCTTTGGATGATTGGGTCTTGGTTTTGTTTGGGATAGCATGATCCATGCATTCCTGGAGATGTCCGTAGAATGTGTTTATATAGGATTCTACAGTTTGGACCGTAGTTTCCACTGGCCCTGGGGCCTTGAAGGATTCCACTTTGGTTTTGAGAAGTGAGAAGTTCACTTTTGAGAAGTTATTCACATAATCTATAAGAGTAAGTATCCTTTTAATATTATCATGTGTGTGCCTGTTATATAAAAATCCAGTCTGATCATTATTAATTGTCTTTGAAAGTGGGATTTTCATTCTGTTGACTAGGATTGACATGAATATTTTTTACTCATTATTCAGTAATGATATAGGTCTGTATGAGGTGCAAAGGTCTGATGGCTTATCTTTTAGAATTGGTGTTATGAGAATATTTCCATGAGGGTGGTATTTTTGCTTCTGACTGGACTTCTAGCAAAGTTTTATGAAAAAGGGAGATTACTGTTGAAGGGAAGAGTTTGTAAATTTCCGTAATTATACCATCTATCCCTGGAGATTTGTTAGATTTACTTTCTTTTATCTTGTCAACAATTTCTTTGTAGGATATAAGTTTTTGTAGGTCTAGTTTTAAGTTTTCGGGAATTTTTTTTTTATATAGATAAGGTTTGTATCTAAGTTTATTTGGTGGGTATCTAAATCTTCTTTTTTGAAGTGTTCCATATAATGGAACCAAAATGCTTCAAGGATGTCTCCTATATCTGATTCTTTTCCCCCTTTCTTTTCATGATATATACTACTAGTGTTATTTGCTTTAGGTTGTATTTTAATTCTTGTAGATAAGTTATGTAAATATATGGGGGAGGTGGCTAATGAGTTTATTTTTAATTTTTCCAAGGCTAGACAAGTTTTGTGTGTTAGAATTTCATTATATTTTTTATTTAATTCCTCTGTTTCTTTTTTGACTTCTGGACAATTCTGATTTTTTTTTAGATTTTGCTGTCAAGAGTCTGGTTTGCAAGTCTAATGATTCAGATTCCCTCTCTCTAACTTTGTTTTTGTACCAGCTAAGGGTCTTTCCAAATAAATACGCCTTTAATGAGTCCCAAACCATGACTTTACTGATTTCTGTTGTATTATTAATTTCAAGAAATAATTGTAGTTCTGACAACATCCTAGGTCTGAATTCTTTAATTTTCATGATATATGACGGAATTCTAGTTGAGAGTATTAAAGGTTTAAACTCTATTTGGAGCTTCATTATCAGAGAGTCATGATCTGAGAAGGGGCATGGAACTATTGAGAAGTTGAGGATTTTTGTTTGTAAATCTTGAACTACAAATAATTTGTCTATTCTGGTGTGTGTTCAAAATCTATGGTCTTTATGGAAAAATAATAAGGATTTATCATCTTTTACTTTAAAAGTGTCTATTAAATGAAATGAATCAATCCATTTTTTTAAGGATTTTGAAATAGTTGCTATGCGAAAAGACTTCTTGGTGGTTTCAGAAGCTTCTAAGGTACAATTAAAGTCTCCTCCCAGTACAAGATTTCCTTTATAATTGTTGGAAATAAAATCTAGGTTTTTTTTTTTAACCGTTCCTGTTCCAATTCCTGGGAACCAATATAGATTAGCTAAGGTCCATATTCTGTTATTACATTTTATTATAACAAATACCAATAGACCTTCTTTGTCTTCATATTTATAAATTACTTTTGGAGTGATTATGTTTTTCTTCCAGAGAATTGATACTCCTTTTGTCTTTGTTCTATAGGAGGATTGAGCTAAGACTGTATAGTCCTTAGGGTTCCAAATAAAGCTATCATTAGTCTTAAAATGCATTTCCTGGAGAAATACTACTTGTGCCTTATTTAGATTTAAATATTTTAGTAAGTTTGATCTTTTATTTGCATTATTTAAGTCATTAGTATTTAATGATAAGAATGTTAAATTAATTTCAAGTTATTGTTGGAATAAACTTTTTGCTTCTTTTATTCAACATTATAAAGACAAATTAGAAATAATGTCCTAGCTCTTTACATTTTCTGATAAAGCAAAAAGTTAACAATAAGCTATTTTAACTAAAAGTATAAAGCATTTCAAATTTTCCTTGCATGTATACATTTCTACTTATATTGTAGTGTCAGCAGCTGTCTTTGAAATGTGTACAATACTTCACTTCTTCAAATCATTCCTTTTTCAATTCAGGTTTACCATATATAGTAGTTATACCATATTCTCTGATAACATTGGATGTTATTTTTATGTGTGTAAACATGGGAGTGTAATTTAATGTCCTTTCTTCTTTAAATATAAGTAGGGAAACATTCTGGTCAGGCTTTAAAAAAGTACTTCTATAAAACATTAATTCTAAAGTATCAAATACAAGTAAATATGAATTTCCCATTACACATGGAATGAAAATCATTCCTAATCCAATAGATAAAGATAGATCTATTGGATTATCATTCATACCTTTAACCAACAATATCAACTGAACTCCATAAGTTAAATTATTATATGGAGAATTTTCTTAAAAGAGATATGACATTCTATAATATTCTATTATTGTTCTATAGTATTTTATATATCAGGATGGAATGTTAGTAGTGTAGACAATTATTATGTTGACTTAGAAAATATCCAATATTTAGTTACCCTTAAGAGATCCCAAACATGTCAGATATGTTATTTTGGATAAATTAAATGCAACAGAGGAGCATACACTAAATAAGCCAACAACAAATAGTTTATTACTAAAATAATTTGACTAAAAGGACTCTACAGGAGACAATGAGTGATTACCAATGAAATATGAATTTACTGTAGGTGTACTGTCTTCCTTTACTTTCCCACTCTTCAGCTCACCAACTTCAACTTACACTTATGAAAATACATGGCTTATCAGTGGTATCCTGACTCTGAGTAGAAGCGCCCTGCATTCTAGTGTGCAGTGCTTTTACATATTTATAGATTTACAAAGCAGAGTCTAAGAATGAACTATGATCACCCTGACAATTCCCATCCTGCATAGGGCACCTCCTGCTTCCAGAATGGGTAATTGCATCAGGTCTAAAATGAATGTGAAGGTACCTATATGGTAATCAAGACTTAACTTAGGTTAATATTAATCAAATAGTATTTAGAGCATCTTAGAGAGTTCTTGGGGCAGTTAGAATACTCTTAAGCCTCTCCTCCCTTGACCAAAAACAGAGATTTCCCTTCTCTTTCTTTCCCTTGTTTTAAATCAGTGCTAATAAAAGAAGTTCAGCAAACACAGGTAAACAGAAATAACATTCAGTAGTCCATCTTGTACATGACTCACAATCCATTAAACAAGTCAGTGACTAATATCACTTTAGTAAATATTATAAAGACAAATTAGAAATAATTTCCTAGCTCTTTACATTTTCTGATAAAGCAAAAAATTAACAATAAACTATTTTAACTAAAAGGATAAAGCATTTCAAATTTTCCTTGCATATATACATTTTTACTTATATTGTAGTGTCAATAGCTGTCTTTGAAATCTGTACAATACTTCACTTCTTCAAATCATTCCTTTTTCAATTCAGGTTTTGTTTTGTCAAAACGGCAACAATATTTCAAGGGCACAATTAATATTTAGACTGATGTTTCAAATAAATAACTTGTCAGTTGCCAATTGAGTTAGTTTAGAATGTATGGTTAGTGCAAATATAGCATGTTGCAAAAATAATATGTATTTTTTCGTGTGCTCTAGAGACTGTCATATGCAAGTGAAGGTACTTACGTATTAACGCAACCAGATTTTCTACCTGCCAAAACTCGTCATGTGTCGCAACCAATTTGCTAACCTCACGTAATTTGTAAGGTTTTTGTGAACTTATCTTTACCAGAAAAGGGTTGTAAAAACTCTTGATTATTATTCTTTCACCTAGCTTGTGACATTGAAAGAGGAGTAATGGTAAAATTCCTTGCCATGGCTACCATCTGTCCTCGCCCTAACTTATGGAAAAATGCAATAAAGATGTCTGCTGCTTCTGGCTCCTCTGTAGAAGGACCTTTTTATTTATTACATGTTTCGACATGTTTTCTGCACACCTTGGGAAGAAAACTTTTTACAAACCAAAAAAAAAATGCAGAAAACTGAAAAAATAGCAGTTATAATACATGTGATGACTGTTATTTTGTTCATGCATTCTGTAAGCAATGCAGAGTCGAGTCCATGAATCCACGTCCAAGGAGAAATGTTGCAAATTACAATATAACACAATGGCAAAGCAATGGTGAAAAAATGAATGGCACTGTCTATTAATAACAAGCCACAGAAGGTGCATTATGCATCCCTTAGTAGGAAGACTGTAACACATGGTAGGATAGTCATGAAGACAACAGTTTGTAATGTGTAAGTAGCAATGCATGATTTGGAATTGTAAACAGCATATTGACTGCAGTGAAACTGTAAAAGTACGTCCCCAATAAATACAACATTTGTCAGTTATTCATCTTCCTGAGTGATACACAATGTGAGACAGTAATAAGTAATACTTGACACAACCCTTTTACCATTAAAATCAGTACTTTCGTCCACACATGACGAGTTTTGTCAGGTAGAAAATCTGGTTGCGATAATACTTAAGTACCCAAGTGACATATATAATGTAGCATATATAGAGGAGATAGCTTATGGATTCAGGTTGTTAAAGTAAATTATGCTTATTAATCAGGCAGTTTCATTTAAATTCACAAGTAATTTGGGAACATTTCTGTTGAGTTTCCAGGAATGTGTAGTCCAATATGAGTAAATGAGTCTACTTTTCCTCATAAACATATGTCACAATACATTAAATTAAGCAGAGTCTAACATCTGTCTAATAATCATTATAAAGACAAAGAATAGTAATTCCTAGCTCTTCAAACTTTCTGATATCGCAAAATGTTGACAGTAAGCTATTTTAACTGGAAGACTATAACATTTCAATACTTCCTTGTGAATACACATTTTTACTTTTACTGTAGTGTCAAGAACTGTCTTTGAAAGCTATGTATTACTTCACTTCTTTCAAGTCATTCATTTTACAGTTCACATTATATTTTATCAAAATGTCAATAGCATTTCAAGAGCACATTTAATATTTAAACTGATATTTTAAATGAATAGCTATCAGTTGCCAAGTGAGTTTGTATGGAGTGTGAGGTAACTGCAAAAATAACATGTTGCAAAAAGTAATATGTATCTTTTCATGTGCTCTAGAGACTGTCATTTTCAAGTAACATATAAAATGTAACTTTTATTACAGTGCAGACAGCTTGTGGAATCAGCATGTTAAACTGAGTAATACTTTTTAATCAAGCAGCTGCATTTCAGTGCACATGTAGTTTGGGAACATTTCAGTTGTGTTTCCAGGAATATGTAATCCTATGAGGATAAATCATAAAATATATACAAATAGTCCTATTATGTATTTATTTTACCTTGTTTAGGTTGTTTTTCATTTTAATAACTAAACAGCATTACTTTTTCTTATTATTTGTTATATCTGAGGCTAAATGCACTTCACAGATTCACAGTGTCATTAGAAACTGCAGCAATTGTTTACTGCTGCTATGGCAATGCAAATAGAATGTGAAAAAAGCTTCACTTCTCTTAACCAACAGTACATGTTTCCCTCCTTGTTTATGTATTTGTTAATACTAAAAGGAAATAATTCAAAGGACATATGTACATGAATGGAACATTTCAAATTTAATCACGAACATGTCCCCAATCCCAATAAGCATAACAGTGACTATCATTAATCTAATAAATATTGTAATAATTAATTAAGTTCAGTATTCCAATTAATCTACCTTAAAACTAGATTATTTTAGACTATTATTTATCTATGTATAGATAGTGAGTTATTATAGCAATAACCCACGCCTGGGTGTGGGTAATGCTGGATTTACCCACGGTTGGCGTGGTTTGGTCCCGAGGGCGGAACAAAGACAACCGTGGGTAAATCAACATTACCACTCAGGCGTGGTTAATATCTAATGACATTATTTAAGAAAAGAAATAATTACTTTTCTTAAATAATGGAATTATAATGCCTCTTGCTGCCCTTCCACAGCTGTCTGGTGTTCCGGCAGTTCTGATGTACTGCATTTCTCGCAGTACATCAGAGTTGTGCAAAAGCAACGGAGAGCAAGATCTCAGTTGCTTTTACTCTCGCTATGTTAAATGGGTTTAACATAGCGAGACAGCTTTAAAATAAGCAATGGAGATCTCTGTTGCTTATTTTAAAGCTGTTTGGCTATGTTAAACTCATTTAACATAGCGAACATAAAAGCAGCGGAGATCGCAAGATCTCCGTTGCTTTACTGTCGCTATGTTAAAGGAGTTTAACATAGCGAGACAGCTTTAAAATAAGCAACGGAGATCTCCGTTGCTTATTTTAAACCTGTGTTGCTATGTTAAACTCTTTTAGCATAGCGAGACAGTGTTTTATACTAACGGAAAAAGTCCGGGTGACCGGACCTTTTCCGTTATTGAGGATTTAAACGGCACGCTGGTTGGGCTGGCCAATCAGCGTGCACGTTTTAGAGGAGGCATTGTATAATAAATATATACAGACTATATTAGTATAGTAAATAGGAAAGAATTTAGAAAGGGAGACAAGATGCAGTTAAAATAAATAATGAGAAAAGAGAGAAGAGAGAAAGACAAGATAAAATTAAGAGAAAATACATATATACTATGTATGTTGATTTACAGTATAAATATTTTATGTACTATATAACCCTCCTTCTGTGAAAGAAAAGTACCCTGTTTTACATACCTGAGGTAATGTGAAAACTCTCATGCGTCATCTATTTTCAAAAAATATAAAGATTCCAGTAGTTAGTTACCTTTGTTTTAAAATTCCAAGCAGTAAAATTGGTCCTTTAAAATAATGTTAAAACAATTCATATCATAGTAGATGCTTTGAGAGATTTGGCTGTAACAGTATCAGTCTTTTGCTTCTTCTTTTTGGCATCTGTCTAGACATTTGTTTTTTTTTGTTCTCGAGAGAAGGTGACATCCAATCCATATCTTCTGGTAAAGTAATCACATTATTAGTTTTAATAAATGAAGAGGCTTCCTCTAAGTCAATAAAAGTCCTCATCTTGTTGACATATAATATTTTTATTTTAGCTGGGTATGTAGGTTGTGCCTTGATGTTATTTTGTTTCAGAAACTTTATCATTGGCCACACTTTTTTCCTTTGTTCCATTATTCTAGATGAATAGTTGTTATCAAATCTTATCAGGCTCTGTTTATATTTTAGAGGTGCCTTCCTTCAAGCAGATCTTAAAATCAGTTCCTTGTCCAAGTATGAAAGAAATTTGATAATTATTGACCGAGGAGGAGAGTTTGAGTTAGTGGCAGGTTTCCCAAGAGCTCTGTGTGCCCTTTCAATGCTAAAGGAAAGTCCTTCTTTTAAATTTAAAAAGTCAGGGATCCAGCTTGATAAAAAGGAAATAATATCCTCACTTTCTGTGTTTTCAGGTAATCTGAAAATCCTGATGTTATTTCTCCTCTCCCTATTTTCCAAGCCATCTACTTTATTAACCAACCAAGTGTTTTGTTTAAGAAGCAGTTGTTTCCATGTTTCCTCTTCCTTCAGTCTGCTTTCTAAGTCATTTAGAGAAACCTCTATTCCTGTTAACCTTGTCTCGTGTTGATGTAGCATTTCCTTGAGGGTGTCAGTCTGTTTTTGACTGCTTGTTTTAAGATTTTCCAGGTTCTCCTTAAAACCATCCATCTTCAAAGACAACTCCTGCAGGGTAGATGCCATCTGTTGTATTTCCTTCTTTAAGGCAGCATCCTGGTGAGAATTCTTTGAGTTGCTCATTTTAACAAGTGAATATATCTCTATGCTTTTTGGCAGGAAATTATTTGTAAAACTTCACCAAAGTTTCTAATTATGTAAATTAGTAATTTATCTACAAGATTTTAAACTTTCAAGGAAAAAAAAAAATATTTTTTTCTAGTCTTATTTAACTAGTTATATGGAGCTCTAAAATACTGCTGCTTTCAGTTAGCCATTCAGGCTCCGACCCCCCACTATCTGTTTTTTTAATTTTAGTGCCTTCGGCAATTGTACTCCAGTCAGCAACACGCAAACACTGTTCATTTATAAAGGAAAAATTGAAAAAAAAGTAATTTTGGATGCCTCCTGTAGTGCATATATGCCTGGTGTGCAAATGTCAGCACTGTGTATAGTACTCAGTATATAAATTACACCTCTCAGGTACTAATCTGTGTGGCACACTGTGTATGTAACCTGAGTGTAGAGATACAAGACAGGTGATGCTGGGGTTCAAATGTAGTTAGATGATTTTACGGGGAGAAGGGTCACAATGCCATTTGTTACAACATTTTGATTAGGAATTTCACAGTAAATGCACATGATTATCATAACTATATTTATTGCAAGAAATGTATCACTACTACTTGCTATAGAAGCTCAATATAATGTATATAAATATTTTTAAACATGCCAGTGATGATATTTAGTGCAGAATGCACACACATAGGTAAGATGTGAACAATATTTATTTTATAATTGTTATGAGTTTTCATACATCATATGCATGAATTCCTGACAGTATGCCTTGTGATGTATGTATGCAACCTAACCCATCATGTATTACGCAGGTCATGGAACTGCATGCATCTGTAATGTAATTACAAACACAAATACTGCTTTTTGCATATTAATGCAGTCCCAGAACTAAGTAAAGTCACAAGATATGCAGGCATCTGTGATGCATATCTCCATTCATTCTTGAATTTGTATACAGCTAATTGTCATGTTAAATAGTAAGGTATTTTGTTGCACTGACAGAATACCTTACTATTTAACATGACAATTAGATGTATACAAATAGTAAGGTATTCTGTTGCACTGACAGCTAATAAGCAAAGTTTAACATTGTATCCTGTTTTTTTCTTATAGGCTCTATTCCCAGAAGGTACTACTCAGTCTTAGTAGAGTGTAAGTTCCCACAGCCAAATTTGCCACAAGCCCTATCATTTTTCCTCCAAACAACCATGATTATAACAAACAACATAAAGCATATCAGGGTTTAACATTGGAAGATGTCGCAGTAGTTTGAGCATCACCATTACTAAATCTCCCTGGTATTTTTAAAACCTTCTGTGCTTATTGATGTACTCATTGCCAGCGTGTTTAGCAAGCCATTGCTGTTTTTTCAATTGTGCAACTACAGTTGGCAAGGCTATGAATCTTTGTGCATAAGCCGTTATATGCAAGATCTAATTTGGGTGTCAATTCAAACCCATATTTCTATACTGACTGCTGCAGACATGACTCGTGAAGGTAGGGATGGTGTTCCATTTAGACCACAAATTTGAGGTGTTGAGGAGCCCAGCATTTTTGTGGCATTCCTTGTGAAGTGCTACGGCTGGAGGCTACTGGAGGGAGAGTACACTGTGTCTCAGTATAAGGCTAAGGCTTGAAATAGCTTGGCCAAGGCTGCCTCAAGTGCAACTGACATCCAGGTCACCAGACAACAATGTTGTTACCGTAACAGTGACAGTGAAATGAAGAGGCACAAGCAGAACCTCCTGAGCCAATGGGAGGATGCATGTAAGACTGCAAACACCCCTAAGTTGTGTAAGCATACTGACCCATAACCTGTCTATGATATGGTACTAATTAGCCAGCCAATGCAGTTATTCATTATGTTTTCATACATAAATAATTTTCTTTTTCTGTCATACAGTGCAGCAGAGCTAGCAGAAAACCATGAGGCACATCAGGAGAGACTAACAGCTCAGAGAGGCACAGGGTAAGTATGCATCAGGTCTGAATGAAAGGCTCAGAAGTATTTTCAGTCTATTACTTTATATCATCTTGAGTAGGCCCCTCCTTAACTTTTATATCAAGCTTACATGACTGATCCAATTCCTATTGGTTATTTCATGAGGCAATGAATCCATCAGATTAATGGTGTGTGGGTTCAATACCCAGAAACAAATATTAGATTTTTTTTTACATGCTAATATTTATAAGATATTTTAACTTCAATACTGCATGACATTAACAATTCAAGATTTGCAAATGCAGTTATAACCATAGAAAGCAGATATCTACTATGGCACAGTGAAATACATGATTCTGTTAGCCATATCATATCACACCATTGTGATTGATTGATATTATGACACATTAATGTCTTCACATCGTACCTGGATACTTATGTATTTCTCATATTGTTTTATGTTTTGAAATATTTAAGTAATGCGACATGCTGTTGATATTATTCTCTTTTTTTGACATCCCCACCATATCTCTCTTTTTTAATATACATTTTGTTATTTTTTAATATATTGCTGCTGAAAACAAAATGACCATCAACACAGAGAGGTAGACTGACCACTGGTGCTCAGACTGCCATACCTAAAAAGATGGCTGCAGTAGCACCACCACAGGCAGCAGAGGCATCCAGCACATCTGGTTCAGAACCTGTCAACATTGTCTCAAAAACACGTGCCCTACCTGCACAATTTGCATTAGATAGCATTGCCCCAGCTGCTGATGCAGTGGTGCCCTCCAGGAGCAGTAGTAGTGGAACTGGTGATTTTGTCAACCATCAAGAGCTGACAGATCTGGTGGAAGACATTATAGAAAGGAGCCTCGGTACCCAAATTGGCAGTATGGAAAAGGTCCTGTGTTGTATTGCCAAAATGATATCATGTCTGGCATTGACCCAGGCAGCTGAGACAGGAGACAGTGATGACAGTTCTGAGGAAGAGGACTAGATTCTCACTGTTCTCATGCTGGAGATGGATGCACCTCCAAGGTCCCCTACCTGTTCTCAATCATGGTGTCCCCAACCTGATGCATCCATCACCATCTCTGTCTGTCTTGTATGGTATGTATGTCTGCACCTGTTGCCTAACCTACCATACCTGACTGATCTTCTCATTCCTAAACACCTTCCCCAACATTCCCGTCTCTCTCTCAAAAAAAAAAAAAAAATGGGCACCTGTCACACACAAAAAAAGTACTTCACCTATGTGTCATCTTGACACACTTGATTTGGTCTAATTAGCTATACAACATTATTCTGTTGTTGTCATCCATTCTTGGTGTGTCTTACCCTCTCTTTGCCATGCCTACTTTTTATGGCTTTCCTATCAACCCCTTTTTCACACATTTAATATGGTAAAAAAAAAAAAACCCACACACAACACATGTGGCCTGAAATGGCTCATCGAAAAGCCTTCACATTTGGTACTCAGTATTTGTGCAGAGATTGGCATTGTTCACCAGTGCTGAGTGACAGTGAGTGCCATTTAACTTCCTATGGCAAAAGCTGAAGATTTTAATTTCAGCTACAGTAGTCTAGTTACTTTCACACTAATGTGCTGAAATCTGCTGTGTTAAGGGTATACAGAGTAAGGACAGACTAAAGGCACTACTCTGAAATAGTTACTGTAACAGTTTTTGACTGCTAGATGTAATGAATTAGTCGCTCCTACATGGCATGTTGAGATAGTTTCTCTATCTGTAGATTGATGTTTTTGCATTGTGTCATGGGTTCCATTACAGCTGTAGGTCAAATTATTATTTCATGACATTTTATATTCCTATCATACAGTTAATTGCAAGCATCTATATTTCTCTCCATTGACAACATTTCATTATCATACCATTTGAATAGTGCAGCAAAAAAGCATTTGCATAAACATTCCATCCCCAGCAGGGAGACTTGTTAAGCCCCCTTATTCTGCTTATGTCTTAATGCTGGTTGTACTTTTCTACCCTTTCTTGTCCTCTATAGCAAACACTTTTTTAGTACAGAGCATGACAGATTAATAATGAGGAAATAAGAATAACATACCATGAAGATGGTCCTGCATGTCCCAGAAAAAGTACTATTGATATTTCTCTCTCCATCTCTCTCTGTTCACCCCTTCTTCTGTAGTAAGTTGTCACTGTCCTTCAAATGTGTGATTTCAAAGTGTGTGAAGTAGGACTTTCTTTCTGGTGTAATGAGATAATACTCAGAGCTATAAACAGATCTTTGTATACTTTCAATGTTTCTAATCCAGGTATTAGCTAAGTGTTATTGGCAGTTTTTGGTACACTGTTTTATGTGTAGCTGTTACCTGCATGCTGTTGAGTCACAATTATCCTGTTATTGTCATAATGTACTTGGTCCCTGCCTCCCTCTCACCCTGTCATGTATCTTCTCCTTTCTGTATCTTCAGTCTTCTTCCTCTGCATTTGTGTAATGTCTGGCACTGAGTACCAACTGCAAATGAGGCTAAATGGACATGCACAGCTTATGGCAAAATCTTATGAGTTTTTGTATTCAACCACCTTACTCTAGTAACCTTCATGCTACTGTGGTCAGCCATGTACAAATCGAAGAGCTGATCGTGCAGCATACAGTCATCATGAGGGTAATGAAGACTACTACATATATTTTCCTTTTCTGCGATCTGGTGTCATATTGGAACTTTGTGAAGTAGGAGTTCCTATGTGGTGTGTTTAGATAATAATTGGGTCTGTAGATTTTTCTTGGAATACTGCCAAGGTTTGAATCCATTGAATGTTTGTTAGGACTCCTGTGGGAGTAAGTGTTGCTGACACATTTACTTAACATGCCATTATCCTACTGCTGGATTAATGTGCTGCTCCCTGTTAGGAACACTGTCTTGTACAGGTCTTACCTGAATAATTATGACAATAAATATTTGCAACAAACATTTTCTTTAGGTTGTACAACTTCTGTATGTCTTTACTAGATTTCAGAGTGATATTGATTAAATTAAGTCAGTCTGTTAATGTTATGTCTGTACTCCTGTAGTTACACTTGCAACTGTATTACAAAGGTGTGTAACATTTTTACACATAATCCATCACTGTTCTTCTGAAGTGCACTGTCATTTAGGAAGTGCCTGTATTGTCAATGCACATTTTGCAAACAGGAGACAAGACAAGTGACAGTGACTATAAATGTGTATTATTTCCATGCAATCTTTCTGGAAAATACTGGTAGGAATGCTTGCTTGATAATCCACTGATTTACAAATGTGATTGTCATTGACATCCTATACTGTGAAACAGGTACATGCCCTTCACAGTAACGCAATGTGCATGAATGACACTGGTCTGTCCGCACACATGCAGTTGTCCCAAAATCTGTCATGCACAGTAACAGATGTTCAAAAAATTGAAGTTTTTCTAAATACAAATGTTCATTTTGAGTGTTAAAGCCAGACTTCTTCTCTTGAGATTCATACTGTGTAACTAGATAGGTAGAAGGGTCCAATTCTCACTGTGGGGAACTTTTGTTTATGTGCGTGCATGCGTGAGTGTGTATGTGAGTGTGTGTGTGTGTGTGTGTGTGTGTGTGTGTGTGTGTGTGTGTGTGTGTGTGTGTGTGTGTGTGTGTGTGTGTTTGTGTGTGTGTGTGTGTGTGTGTGTGTGTGTGTGTGTGTGTGTGTGTGTGTGTGTGTGTGTGTGTGTGTGTGTGTGTGTGTGTGTGTGTGTGTGTGTGTGTGTGTGTGTGTGTGTGTGTGTGTGTGTGTGTGTGTGTGTGTGTGTGTGTGTGTGTGTGTGTGTGTGTGTGTGTGTGTGCGTGCGTGTATGTGTGTGTGCATACGTGTTTGGCGAATACATTTAACTTTACATTTAACACAGCTCCCTCTGCACTTTATCCCACTTTTAACAGAAATTTTCTCTCTGCAACATACAGATGAGTCCATCATGTCAAAAGTGCACTCATTCACTTTAAAAGTTAGACTTCCCCTATGATGCTTCCGACTAATTATGTGTTCTCTCGGCCATGTAACCTTGATAGATAGAAGGTTCAGTTATTACCATGAGAAACCTGTGTGGGTATGGATGTGTTTGGGGGGAGGGGTTGTTTTAATAACAGGTAAGTAATGTCTCAGTATCAAATGTGCTACGTCCACTTCCACTCATGAGAATATATTTAACTTTGGCCACAGCTCCCTTTGCACTTTATCCCACTTTTAACTGTCTCCCCTTAAGAGTTGCACTTTTCCTGTGGCACTTGTGGCTATTACTGTGTTTGCTAGATTATGTAACTATATAGGTAGGAGGTTAAAATCTCACAGTGGTGAACTTGTGTGTGTCTGCAATATCCGGTACATAGAGTTTTCTGAGCAGATATAATGTATCAGTTTCCAGTTGTGGGGAAAATTTAACATGAGCAGGTATTCCACAACCCAGTTACACCACTTTTATCACAGACATCTTCTCTGCAACAGACTAATAAGGTCATCGTGTCCAAAGTACACTCTCTGCCGTGAAAAGTCAGACTGCTCCTGTGGTGCTTGTAGCTTCTGCCGTTAAAAGTCAGACTGCTCCTGTGGTGCTTGTGGCCTCTGCTGTTAAAAGTCAGACTGCTCCTGTGGTGCTTCTGGCTAATTCTATATTTTCTAGGTAATGTAATTAAATAGGTATAAGGTTTGAACCCAACATTGATTAACTAATGTGACTGTCTGTACTTTCATGTGCAATTGTGTCTGTGACAACAGCCCTAGGAGTCATATTTTCACTGGTAGAGGCTTACCCTGTACATTTGTATAACTCAGGAAATCAGCAGTTTTGGAAACACAAAGCGTACAGCATGCTATGAGAAATGCTCATTAGAATTATCCTGTGGCACTGGCTGTTGATACTGTGCACACTAGATGCATAAATACAGAGAGAGGAGGTTTGAATACAACAAAGATTAACTACTGGGCATATGTGTTTGTCCGTCATGCTGTGTAGAGAAGGCTTCTAATGCATGTAGCATATGTAGCTGTGAAATGTCACTGAGCACTTTAACCACCTTCACACATTTTTAAAAGAACATCAACTTATGAAAGAATGGTGATGTCATCCATTCAGGTGAGCACTGTTACAGCTGTAAAACAGCATCTCATTTGGCATGTACAATTCAGGCACTGTTCTATACCTTGTGATTTTAGGTAGACTGTTCAGATCTAGCCATTACTGCTTAAACTTACTTGATTCAGGATGTCTGTGAATGTGCAGGAGTGTAACAGTGTTGTCACCCAGATATCTGCAGTGTACATATATGGCTGGGGAATCCTATTATAATTTATGCTCATTTTCACATCAGCGTGCTTTATTGGATAATGATGATGTCAAGGAATGACATCTGGCTTTCCCATGAGAAATACTTTTTTTTCCCTGTGGTGTGAGGTCATGAGACAATGTTCTATAAAATGTTGCCTTAGTAAGGCATGTGTTTGCATTATCCACACATTGTGAATGACTGCCATTCTCACGTAACAGCGATGACTGCATTATGCATCACATTTGGTTATACACAGTAGCAGGCAATGCTGTGTGAGAAAGACAAATATAGCAACAGTCTTTTAAAGAAATTACAGGCACACATATCCCTTGCAGCAATAACATGCTGTCATGGCTTCAAAGACCCAAATATGTCACAGTTGTAACACCACTTGCGTCACAGTGCCTTCATTCTTCCCAATATCATGCAGCTTCCTTTGCCACATAATCAGTGTTCAAAATCCAAACTGATGGATTGTAAGCGTTGTTTGTCCTTATGCTGTTATGCATGAATGACATTCACAAGTGTTATAACGTGCA
This sequence comes from Protopterus annectens, assembly GCF_019279795.1. Classification (NCBI taxonomy): domain Eukaryota; kingdom Metazoa; phylum Chordata; order Ceratodontiformes; family Protopteridae; genus Protopterus; species Protopterus annectens. The sequence goes on from NC_056746.1 coordinate 695,545,015, forward strand.
CAGTTACAGTGGGACAAAACCTCCCTCAGCACGTTTATCTCATACAAATTGCAACACAGTCATATGATGTAATGATTTCACATAAGTGGAGTCTGACAACTTTGTTAAGACTTCCACTGTGGTGCATGAGATTCATACACGTGTTGGCAGTTGGTAGTTAGGGGACTTACATAGCTAGCTGTTCAATTCCAGCACAGAGCAATATTCTATGAATGTACTGATATTACACAAACAGCAGTGCATGAAGCTGTTATTCTCAATTTGTACTTTGGAGAAAGAAACATCAGGCTATTTTGTAATATCCTGCCAGGAAAACATTTGGTCTGTTAATGTCATGATGTGACTACTCCTGTGTAACATGCATTCAGTAATCACTTGTATAGCATATCTACACATATACATGGTGTTTCAATTCTGGGACAACATTGTTGTACAAAACAGCAGGAAAAGCCTCCTTGTCCGAGAAACATTGATATTGCACTGCTCACAATTGTGAGAACATTAACAAAGTTACCTCCTTGTCATCATTCTGACAAAATAATGTTATACAAGGAATCCTTTATTACTTCACACTTTAATTTCATTTGCTTTTGACAAGATGCGTTGCTATGTCATACATCAGATGTAGTCAGTGCACAGCTCTTTAGAGTGTGCAGCATGATATGCAGGGGGTTGAATCTGGTAACACCTGTCTGTCAGATAACTGTGTCAGACAGGAGTGGCTTATACAATGGAAGTAATTATGGCATGGTCAAAGGGCCACATATTTAAGGCATCACATCTCATGGTAGGGGATCCATACCCATTACAACAGGGAAGTACTGTAAACTCTTCAAGCGTGTTTATCATGGCATATGGTACACATATTTCTGTGGAGTCACAGGTTGATACACATCTTTTTGATACCTGTACAGGCATGTGTTAAAGTTTGGCAATATGCAAATGTTAAGTATGTCATTGTTTGTTCACAGGCATTACTTGGTTTCCAAATAAAAATTCACTGTATTGCATGCCTTCCTCTAAGCATTTATGTATTATTGTAATTGTTTTCTTCCTATTGTACAGCTTTAGAGTACATGAGTACTTACATAACATGTCTTTCTGTGTGACATGATCATCATAAAGTGTGACTGGGCCTGTGTTTGGAAACTTTCTTTGTGTTTATATTGTGGACATGCTGCTATTGTAGTATTCTCCGTAATGTCTTGTGGGGGTGTCCAATACAGTCATGTGTAGATGTGCTGCATTTACAAATGGAGACCTTGAACTACTGCAATGTCATCAGATCTGTGTTGCAATTTGTCACTTGTGTATTTGGAGTGCTATTATATTACTGTTTATGATGTACAAGAATTAAAACACATGCTTATCTAATAAATGTGTCAAGGTAATATACACCCCATCTATGGTTGTTCAATGACAACCATTGATAAATCATGTTCCTTTCTGCTGTGCATGACACAAATGCTGTATGGCTCCTGCCTTGCTTATATAGCATAATGTGGAGAATACAGCACTGCAGTCAATTATAAGAAGTACATTCCCTGTATATACATGTAATATTATATAACTGCAGAGTGTGTGAATAGCCCCTAATGTATCTACTGTCCTTGCTATTATTTTAGCTCTCCATGTTGTGAACATCAGTATCAGATTTACTCCACTTTCTTTCAATGTTTTATTGTGTTCTTAGTTATGTATATACGTAAACATTTGGAAAATTATTTATTATTACCGTCAATAGAGACATCTTCCTTTTGAAAATGTTTTTTTGAGAAGAAATCAATACATTTGAATACATTAACTGAATAGATGTTTCTGTTTACTCTCCCCTCTTCTTATCTCTGCGCTATGAACATTGCGTTCTGTGTACATTCCCCCAGTTTTATGTTCCCTGCATCTAACGTCTTCTAATCTACTTATCCTTCAAATAAGCTGAATGCATGTGCTCATATTTACCTACAGCCAAGGAGTTTTGTTTACATCTGTGCTTGTGTTTTCCTGCACTGTTTCATGGTGGTCAACATGGCTGCTGGCCATGGAACATTGTTTGAAGATGTGTAAGAGTGATGAACAGCATGCATATTCAATGAGCGTTAGTCCTACATAATTGTTAACAAATCTCAGGGCATGTATTTCTCTGTAACGGTATTTTCAAAGCTGAGGACCAAAAAAACAAAAAACAAAAAATTGTTGCAAACTGCTTGATCAGCCATGGCTCTGAATACAATATCAATATTCATTTCTGAATGACAGTACTGCCTTACCTCATCATCAGTATCTGCTGAGCATGCCCATATCACCTTGCACCCAAGGCAGCAGCCATCTTCTCCCTACCTTAGCTACACCTCTGATCCATGGACTTACAATGGATTTCTTGAATGAATAAGAAGAGTAGCCTGGAAAAGAAGCAGAGTTATTGTGTACATATGTGGGCTGAGACCTCCATCTTGGGCAATGCATGTACGTGTGGACTGAACACCTATGTATGGAAAAAAGACAGAGAAATTATATTAGAATTAGATATGATATATGGTCTGTATGGTACAATCTACAGGTAACACTCTACTATACCTCTCAACCTGCAGATGTTGAAAATCTGCCAAAATTCCAGGCACCTGTTTATCATGTAATTTAATAGAATTACTCCTCTTACTTCGGGAGGATTGTGGGATGCCTTGACACTCAAAAACACAAGTTTAAAAAATGAAAGTGACAAATTGATACAAAATGTAATTATATTTTGTTGTGAGATGTCATATCACTGCAAAAAAATAATATCCTTCAACCAAGCTCAACATATGCAACTCTTTTACCTGGCAGTTTTTAATCCTTGTAACTAAAACTGTTACTAGCATTTACAAAATGCATTTACTTATCAAGCTTGTTGAATGCTATACTTATATCCTCAGTAACTGCAGTCTTTCAAAACATGTACATCAGAAATAAATAAACAAATATTACCTGATGTAAAAGTAATCATCACTTTTCTTAGTAGTCAAAATAGTTGGTGCAGCGTAACAGTATCCCACATATGGCATTCAACAACCTGCTGTAACTTCTGCATCTGAGAGTGATTAAAACACATTTAAGCCTAATTAAGTAAAAGTTATAAATGTGTTGTGATGTCTAATGTACCTTTAACAAAAAATTAAAATAACTGTAGCCATAGTGTCTGAACCTACATATTTCTTTTAACATTTACACTTAAACAATAGGGAGATTCTTGTTATAACAAAGACATTGGGACACAACAGGCTATACACTCAGTCTAACAAAAAATCAAAATGGCTCTGTATATAGTTGGAGTATAAATCATAAACATTTACTCTTTTGTAACAATGACTGGGGTAAAAGGGATAAGTAGCAGGCAGTGGAGTGGTCATTCAATAACTTATTTAGTTACTTAAGCATACATATATGCGTATATTTGTTAACTGTGGGTGTTGAACGGGCTTAAAAAACACAGCCAAAAAAGCTCTTAATAATAAACTGATTAATCATAAAACATGGCTTTTATTAAAAAATCCTTATATTCTTGCTACATCAGAAACCTGGTTGAATGACGATGGCTGCCTGTCTACTTTTATACAACATAATTACTTATAAACACACATGTGTATGTATGTATATATATATATATATATATATATATATATATATATATATATATATATATATATATATATATATATATATATATATATATATATATATGGGTCCCTATCAGTTGATCGAGTGTTCAGAAACCCGTACTCCATATGGTTGACACCATATGATCGAGTTCTTGAACACTCATAGCATTTGAATGGAGATTGTGGTATAGCAAGCAATGGGAAATTTAGCCTTTTCCTCACTGTAGTGTGATCTCAGAGTTGATATATATAATTTGAAGAGGATGTGGGTGGGTGCAGGGGGCTTGCCATGGCTTGCTCCTGTGCAACAATGTACCACTGCTTTAGACCTTTTCTAGTCAAAATTGACCACTGTTCAGGGCACATTGTGATCCTTTACAAAAAATAAGGCTTAGATTACAGAGCTGCCCATGGCTTACAGTGGATATTAAAAACTAAATTAAAGCCAGAGATTCCTCCTGAAAGATCTGGAAAAGAAACCCATGCTATACAGAGCTACAACAAACTTGTCTGACTCTAAGGAAAGAAACAAGAATTGCAACCAGCACTACAAAAGTCCTGCTCCCTAGACATAAACAGGAAGCAAACTGATCTAGACTTGGTTGGTTTTGGGGAAAACAATGAAATGCTTAACAGGTCCATTAAATTACATCTTCAACTACCAAAACTGAATCAATGACATTGAACCACTCCACCTTTGTTAATGACAATGCCCATTTTCTGCAGTAGACTATAACATAACTAAAGCCTTTCCATCAAGTTATTCTCTCAACAGTGAACATGAAGGACCTTCATGCCTTCATTTATACCCTCTAATGTCTTATGCAGCAACCTTTCACTTTTCTGAAATTTCAGTAAAGCAGACCAGATCCTTATGACTCAAAGTTAACAATTCAGGTTCCCAATCCAGCAAACTTCTTCATGTCTTCCTAAGGCCTGCAACTCATACCCTCATATATTTATCCTTGCTTTCTCTATCTCTCTCCCTTCATACACTGTCCTACCAGCATTCAAGCATGCAGATATAATCCCACTACCTAAAGAAACTTCTCCAAATGAACTGAAGGCTTATATACCTATTTCTTTCCTATGTCCTATTACCAAAATATTTGAAAAACTTTTATACAAACAACTACTTAACTACATTAACAGATATGGCCTGTTATGTGATACACAATATGACTTCTCAGTGCCCTCAGTACCTTCACCTGAATGAGGGACTCATTACTGCAGATCTCTTTGTCAGCATGGCAAGGGCTTTTGGAACAGTCAACCACAACTTTCTTCTCAATAAAGTCAAAATACTCTAGTCTGGAGATAACACTACTGATTTTTGTAATCCAAAAGTCTATGCTAACATCTCATTTTTCTGCTGCTGTTACACTTAAAACAGTTATACCACCGGGTTCCATGCTAGCTCCTCTACTCTTCTCCCTCTTTGGCAGTGATCTTCCCCTATTAGGGTTGTCACTTTTCACTGGGGTTAAAACTGGACTTAGGCCACACACCCTCGTACCTCCTACAACCCCATCTATTCGCTGCCCACTTTTCACCCATTATGTGACATCATCATCGCATCACACAAGAGGAATGCCCTCTTTTTCCAATTCTGATGTATTTTTTCTGCATATTAGCTATGCTTTTTGTTAAAAAACTCCAATAGTCTGTTTCTTTTTTTGAAACAGAATACCAGAGTTTGCACAGTGTTTTCCAGACTACTGGGCAATCAGTTTGATTTCTGGATAGTCCCCTAGAACTATCAAATCTTAAATGAATGATGCATACAGATGATATGCTGCTTCTGCAATCCAGTCCAAGCCAGTCTGATCCATAAACCAAATTATGAGATAACTTCAGCCAGTTATGTGCCTGATGCAAGTGTAACACGCTGTTAATTGACCCTAAGAAAACTAACGTTGTGATCTTCACTACAGCCAAAAAATTACCCACTATACCTCTTATTGTCTTAATAAATCATAATGGGAACATGTTACCTAACATAAGTATCTAAGTCTTATATTTGACCCTGCTCTGTTTTACTACAGACACAGATTTTATATCTGATATACTCCTTGCTTTATTAAAACTATGCTACAAGATCAGTCAGCTCCTCTCACCAACTGCTCACAGGGCCATTGCTGAAAATATTTTAATATCTAAACTTGAACATGGCCTTCCTTTTCTTGTTATGCATTCAGCTGATAATACTCACAGAATACAGACTACTGAGAATAAAATCTGTAGGTTCATTCTATTAAAAGATCCTTAGATGCAGTACCACAGTTTCCTTAAAAAAATTCCAAATGGCTTTCAATACCTCATAGAGGTTAATTTGTATTTCTTATATTGCTTTATTGTAATTTATTTTGTTTCATTGACTTTTTTCTGTTTTGTATGCTGTGGTGTATTTTCATTACACTGTGTATTAATTGTATTCTGCTTTGACAAGGATGGCCTGTACCTCTTCCTTCTTGGCTTCTGAATATTAGCTAAAACATTGTCTCCTCCATTGTGCCTGTTTTAGGCAATGCCAAACTAAAAGTACTTGACATAGAAAATCAAAACCAAGAAAATGTAAAGGTGTTATTGCTCAATGCTAGGAGTCTAAACAAGAAACTCCAATCTCTACAAGTTCTTCTTACTACAAATAATGCAGATGTCTGTGCAGTCACTGAGACATGTTTTAAAGCTGCACTGAGCACACTGGCTGTACAAGGCTGTAATGCCTTCCACACATTTAGACCAGCTACTACATAGAGAAGGACTAAAGGTGAATGTGTCTTGATTTACATTAAAAATAAATATACCTCAAGGCTGTCAAACAGGATGATGCACTTGAGCTTCTCTGCATTCAAATCACCATAGGGAGAGAGGGTGGCCTAATGGTTAAGGTGTTGGCCTTACAAACACAAGGTGCAGCGTTTGAGCCTCACAAGGGATAATTGACTAGGCTTAAAATGGCTCGCAAGGACAGTTAGCTTAGCACTAATCTATTAACCTAGAAGTTCCATACCAATTCCTTGCAAACTATTGGCCCAACCCTTTATGACCCAGGAAATCCATACAATGCATTTAAACTTACTGGGAACACTCATCATCCAACCAGATACCATATTTATGGGCAACTTTAATTATCCCACTATTAACTGGGAATCATATATGACACCAAATATGCAGGCACAGAGATTCCTGGATTTTGCAAAAACTTATCCTGGACCAAATTGTTAATATGTTGACTAGAGGTACCGACATACTTGATCTGGTCCTCACTAATATGGGAATGCTCTGCACACCCCCTTGTGTAATGTCCTCTATGGTTAGGTCAGACAGACCACAAAATGGTGTCCTTTAAAGTAAAAATAAAACACAGAACCCCAGCTAACACTGGAATGTTCAGGAACTAATCTAAGGCTAACTTTTTACTATTAAGTGATAACCTGGCAAAATTTCAAGCCACCCATAAACCCTGAGAGCACTGCTGCCTAAGTATTACTGTTCACAGAAACTGTACGCAAGCATGTTAACAGTTGCATAGAAGCAACTGTACCCACCAGGAATAAGTATGGAACTAACTCAAAAAAACAAATTCCCATGCTAGAATTGCAACATCAACAGCCTGTATAATAGCAGGAAGAAAATCAGGGCAAAAATTAATAGGCATAGCACCCATCAGGATAAAAGCACTCTCATCAAACTAAAAGTCAACTGTGATGTAAATTTGGCCTCCCAGCCTAAGGACAACCACAAGGCATTCTTTAGCTATGTTCACAACTTCAAAGGGAATACACAATTATGTGCAGAGCTCATTGTTAATGGAGCTACCTATACTGAGCCAGAAGATTTAGAAAACCTACTGGCAGGCAAATTCAGTTCTAACTTTACTCCACTCTCCCTGTCAACGTCCCCTCAGGAAATATCATCAAATATAATTCTCCCTACTATCACTAGGGTAGGGAACAGGTCCTCAGTGCTCTCTCTAAGACCAAAAGCACTGCATCAATGGGCCCAGACAGTATCCCAGGATGCCTTCTAAACAGCATGAAAACTGACCCATCAGACCTTCTGGAATTGCTATTTAACCACAGCCTCCAAACAGGCTTTGTGCCTCACAAATGGAGAACAGCAACAGTCATTCCTCTGCACAAAGGTGGGCTGTCTACAGACCCTGGAAGCTGCAAAACCATAAGTCACACTAGTGTCATATGCAAAGCCATGGAAAGAATTATCATGGAAATAATCAATGATGACAGGAAACCTCCAGACACTGGACCCAACACAATTTGGTTCTGTCAAGGCAGGCCATGTCTCCTCAACCTGGTGGACTTCTTTGAGAAGGTCACCAAAGCAATGGTTGAGGGCAAACAGTTCACAATACTTACCTTGACCTGGCTAAGCCATTTGACACAATACATACTCGGGCAATGTTGACAAACTCAGGAAGTTAGGTATAAACTCTTATGTCAGCTGGTGGATAGCCAGTTGGCTCACAGACAGGACCCAGGAAGTTAGAATTGGGAGGTCCACCTCTACAAAGAAGCCATTCACAAGTGGAGTCCCTCAGGGAATGGTCCTGGAACCATTGCTTTTTGGAATTTACTTCTCTGAAGTCAAGGCCAATGCCAATGGCCTCTGGCTGACCAAATTTGCAGATGACTGCAAATTAAGAATAGTCATATAATCCTCCAGCAACAGTAATCTTCTCTAAGAAGTGCTGACACAGACAAATAACTTGTGTCAGAGCCATGGGCTAAAACTAAATGCCAAGAAATGCATATTAGTAGCCTTCTGAAGTAATCCATCCCTGGCAGCTATAATTTTGGCAACACACTTATAAGAACTGACACAGTATTCAGGGACTTGGGGACACATGTAGTCTGTAATCTAATCTTTGGCCATCATGTGTCTATAGTAGTGAGGAAATCATTATGTGTTGTGCAACTTATAAACAAAGTATGGCATTTAGGTCAAAGGAGGTCATTGCTCCACTGCATTCAGCACTTATCACACCTATCATTGAGTACATTGCCCCCTTTGGTATGTACCTAAGCAGGCACTTCCAATAAGTGGAAAGTTCACTGTGGTTCCTCACTAAAAGAATGCCATATCTCTGTATTCTGTCTCCGACATCCCGTTGAAGAGAAATATATAGCTGACATGCAAGGCATTGTCGGACGTCACCCTAATGGACCTCCTCTATATCCCAAAAAAGCAGCACAAGAATTACTCATTCCAAAGACTTAATCCTTGCCTGTGATATAAATAGGATATACCTCTTCTCTGGGACAGGTTCCCCATCAATGTGAAACAGAATTTCTCCCTAACTCAGTTCAAGTGTAACTTAAAAGTTCTCTGGACAATTTCTCTCTGGTATGTTCTTCATTTAAAACTGCTGGAAGGAAAGACAGCCTTCTCTAGATCTGGACATGTCACCTGGAACCACCTACATACTGAGATCAAAAACCTAGAAACCATTGAAACCTTCAAAGTTACACTTAAAAAGCATCGCTTTACAGAATCTACCTACAATTGCTACTGTAACAGTGGTTAGGTAACTTAAAACCTCATATCAAAGATAACAGAATACATTTAAGAAATCATTTTCAGCCTCATAATGTGACATTTTACGTGTATTTCATACATATATTTCATATCTATATACTAGCGTGTCTTTATGTATTATATATATATATATATATATATATATATATATATATATATATATATATATATATATATATATATATATATTCATCGAGAGTGATTATGCAAAATGGCAAAATGCCAAAAGCACAGAACAGCGATTTTTTTTCCTAGGGGAAAAAAAAAATCACTGGGCCGTTTTCGGGACTTTGCCATTTCCTCCACTGTGGTGCGATCTTGGAGTTGGTATATTTAAGTAGAGGGGGATGTGGGGGGCAAAGCCCCCCACTTTATTTTGTATTTGGATTTTTTTTTTTACACGGATCAGCAATTTTTTTTCCTGGGAAAAAATCGCTGATCCATGTGTTCGACATTTTGGATTTTCAGGTATTGTGGGGCCATTATATAGCATTCGCAATTTAGTGTGTTCACTAATATAATATAGACCCGTATTTTATGCATATCTTGGCTTGTACTGTTGTATTTTTTTTTACTTTTTTCTTCTCTCAGTGAACTCTGACTGGATGTTTTTAATCTTACTCCATCTGCATTGAATTATAACTATGTAATAATTTTACCACTTACTCAGTCTGTGTACAATATTATTGATTTCTAAGATTCTAAAGTAGTTTCTTCTTTTTGAGCTCAGATTGTGGCTGAAAAGGGACAATGGACCAACCCACTTATCCTGCGAATGAATAGAAATGAATAAGTAATTATTAAAAAAAGGCTAAGAGCATAGCATTCTAGCATGAAAAAATAATTTACAGTAAAATAATTATAGATATTGCAATATATACAGTACAGTACAAAAGTGTACCTGCATCTTTTTTATGAGTCTGTGTTCAGCCTTTAAATGAAAACTCACTCAAACGGCTAAACATCAAAACATATGCATCGAAAGTTCACTTATCGAATGTTCATTCCAGCAATCGAGTGAGACAGGGAAAGTGACTAGTTGTCCAACACCTCCCTGTCTGCCCTTTTCCCCATGGTGTGGTCTCAGAGTTGGTATATATAGTTAAGGGAGTATGGGGGTTGAAGCCACCCACCTGGGTGAGTTTGAAATACTTTGTTATGTGAGACAGGGAAGTGTTGGACAACTAGTTACTCTCCCCGTCTCACTCATTCCTGAAGTGAATGTTTTGTAAGTGAAGTTTTGATGCTTAGGTTTTGATGTTTAGCCGTTCGAGTGAATTTTCATTCAATAGCTGAACATAGACCCCTTTTTTACAATATAGCAATGGTAAAAGAGGTAATGTACAGGCATTATAAACAGTAACAGTAAATATACAAGAAAATAGTGAAAATATATGAGAGAAGCCTCAAGATTGAAGAGAAGAGTAAATAGATAACATGGAAAGGAGTGTGCTTAAGTAACAGTATGAACTGTACAAATGAAATGATATGCAGCATAGGTAGAAATATGGCCAAGTAAAGATGAAAAGTTTTAAGTAAACCCCTCAGTTCATTTTACATGGTGAATCAGAGAGCTTGCCTTGCATTATTATTATTACCAGGGGATTTACAGTTAGAGACCAGAAAGCACACTTGTTTTTCTAGTAATTCATTCTGTGTTGCTAGATTCATATTATACTATAAAAACATACTGGAATCAGTAGGCTTAAAATTACTAGCAAACATTTAACTTAACCCCTCCCCGAGATCATATGTTGCTCTACAATATTTATTTATCATTTGTTAACTGGCAAAGTCCGACTTGGAACAAAGCCAACTTTCAGCAGCGGCCCCGGGTAGAAACACTCCAGATGCATGTCTTTGTAACACAGGAGGAAACCCACATGAACGACATGCAGAATCTGCACAGAAGGCACCCTAGCCAAGAATCAAACTAAAAATCCTCTTGTTGGGAGGCGACAGCTCTACTGCTGCACCACTGCACTGTCCTTGCTCTTTGCTACTTTTCCACAGCATGCTTTCAACATTTGAAGTGCTGTCTATTCTTCTTTCACAAACACCTAAATCATGCCCTATCTTAATTTTCCAGCTCTCTGAGTCCATATTGTAAATGTGCACACTGAATAGCCCTTCATCTGGGACCACTGTGTCACTAGCTATTACTAAATACAGACATATCAAATTCCAAACAGGTAGTCAGAGCATGCACACGTGCACACACACACACACACACACACACACACACACACACACACACACACACACACACACACACACACACACACACACACATGTTGTAATTGGAGAGGTGCCAAATGTATTATGACCTTGTGTCCATGCCTACTACTAACAGCTATATGAGCACCTACATAGCTGTATGGACTCAGCAATACCTTACTCGTAAAACCTTCCTCCACCAAGGTATAGTTATCCACTTTGCTGGACAGCAGCAATACTTAAACTATATAATCGGTCACCATATTGGCTGTACAGGGCCAAGTAGGAGCAGGCACCAACTTGGAAGCAAGTCAACCTTTGTCTGAACGACCATATAAGGTCACAGGTAAATTACTGTGAGGCTAACTATAAGTACAATCGGACACATCCACCAAGGCCAATCACAAGGCTGTCTTTACATATGTCTTCAGTCTCAGAGACAACAACCCACCCCACCCTGTAATAGTGGTCAGTCACACCACATATAGACACACACCATAGCTATAGCCAAAACGTTGCAGACAGGTTAAGGGCAAACATCATCCCCCTGTCCCACCATCAGTATAGGTGGATATAAACAGCACCTGCACCCCTCTCATCATCATCAGAGAGCACGTGCATACTGCCTAATCAAAACCAACAAAAGCAAGTCTCCATGGGACCTGATAACATTCCTGTCTGCATCCTTCATGAACTCAGGCATATGCTCCCAGCTCCATTACACGCTGTACACAAGCAAATCTTGAGCACCATTGACATCTCATCTGCAAAGAAGATGGCCACTGTCATCCCTCTACACAAAGGTGAATGCTGAATGATGGATTATGCAATGTACTGGCCCTCAATGGGGGGAGCATGACACATCAGGACCAGGAGTGCAATGCAGGTTCATACTGTGCTGATAGATGACAGGGTTATGATTTGGTTGTAAGTGGTGGCTAATGATAGTCAATGTTGATGTGCAGGCTCTGTAAATAACTTTGGCCAAGTACGTAGTTTTACCTTATGGGCTGTGGTTGAATGGCACGAAAATTACAGAACCAACTGATATTGCCAACATCCTGGCAGATAGGTTCAGTGCTAAATGTACCCCCCGACCCCCTAAAGGGCCCATATCTATACAGGAAGAATGCAGAGTCCCTGTAATCACAACTACACAGGTAAAAGCTGCACTCTTTAAAGCCAAAAACACAGCATCCATGGTACCTGACAACATCCCAGGCTGCATTTTACATGAACTTCAGAACGGACGGGCTCCCCACCTAAGCACTATGTTCAATCATAGCCTCACGTCAGGCTTTGTGCCTACTGAATGGTGCACAGCAACAGTTATCCCATTCAACAAAGGGGGAGCCACCACTGATCCCAGGAACTATCGCCCTATTAGCCTGATGAGCTTGGTCTGTAAGGCCATGGAACGTATCATCATGGAACTTATAAACAAAGACATTGGTAACCTCCAAACTCTGGACCCCACCCAGTTCGGGTTTATGAAAGGCAGGTCATGCCTCCTGAACCTGATTGACTTCTTTGAGGCAGTCACCAAAGCCATAGACGAGGGTAAGGTGATTCACACAGCCTATCTTGACCTCGCCAAGGCTTTTGACACCATCTCCCATTATGGAATTATAGCTAAACTAGGTATAAATCCCTATGTCACAAGATGGGTTGCCAACTGGCTCACTGACGGAACACACACTGTAAAAGTTTCAGATTCCAAATTTGACTTCAGACCAGTGACAAGCTGACTACCACAGGGTTCAGTCCTGGGACCTCTCCTGTTTGGTATCTATTTCTCTGAAGTACAGGCTAACACAGAAAGCCTTTGGCTAATGAATTTCGCAGATGACTGCAAACTAGGAGGCATAGTCGAGTCCCCAAATGATGTGGACATCCTACAGAAGGGCCTCACTGAGACAGATGCCTGGTGTCAGAGCCATGGCCACAAGCTCAATGCCAAAAAGTGCATTGTCATCCTCTTTGGTAAAAACTCTGTGCCCATGAACTACCACATAGGCATCAGTCTACTTAATGCTGAATGTGTGATAAGAGACCTTGGGACCCAGGTGGACAGTAGTCTCTCCATTGATAATCACATTGCCACAGCAGTCAGGAAATCCTTCTACATGGCACACCTCATCACAAAAGGGTTCTCATCCAGGAAAAAAGAGGTCATTGTTCCCCTCTACTCGACACTCATTAGACCCATTATAGAGTACAACACCCCATTTGGAATGTACCTCACAAGACATCTGCAGCAGCTGGAAAGGTCACAGAAGTACCTCACAAAGAGGATTACTGGCCTCAAACAGATGCCCTACACTGACTGTCTCATCCAGCTTTACTCTGTAGCATATCACCTACTCTGTGGTGATCTCTGCCTAACATATAAAGCTATGTCAAACCCAGAGCTGTTGGACATGTTACACCTCAAGAAATCCCAATCCCTTTCAGCTACATGCTCTAGGGACCTAAACATTGTCACCTCAATAAACAGGACATGCTGGAGGGATAGATTCCTGTCCCAGACACTTCCTATACTCTGGAACAAGCTATCCATCTATGTCAAGCAAGGTTCCTCATTAGCACTCTTCAAAAAAAATCTTGATGAGTGGATGGGAAACAGGAAATGCACCCTGGGGATCACTTCTGTGTCTCTGCTCGACAGGGGCACAAGAAAATAAATTTCTTGGGTGGCGTAAGCCAGGGAACCTTGTTGGCTAGGCTTACTTAGGTCCTTGGGCTGATAGCCTAATACCTACCTATGAACCTATGAGGTCCTGTGATGTGTTTCCCTGTTTATGTCTTCCAGGTGACATGCAGTGGCAAAGACAACCACCATATTCCGCAGCTGAAAATGCAGCCATCACAGATGCCATTATCCAGTACCATGTGGTGATGTTTGGCCATGGCCAACACAATCTGCAGGAGTGGACCACCCTGTGGGAAGACCTTGTCCATGGAGTTAACAACTTGGGCCACCATGGACACACATACGATCAGGTCAGGCATCGGGCAACTGACCAGATATGTCATGTCCTGCAAAGGGTTGCTGCCATGGCCATGGACTGTACCACTACAGGTGGGGGTCCTGCCACACAGGCCCCACTTACAGCAGCAAAGGAGCTCCTTGCCAATCTTTGGGAAGCCCCCACACACCAGCCAAATCAAGAAACACAAGTCGTGGAGGTGGGTGGCCACCCAGGCAGCAGGCAAGGAGTGTCCAGGTAAGGCCCCAGTGCACATCAATTGAACACTGTAGCAGTCATACTGGATTCTGTAGAGTATCTAGATGCATATGACAGGTCAAACTGCATTTGTGGGTGGGATTTTCTAATGCACACAAGTGCACATCTATGGTGAAGGACAGCAAATTGTGTACTATCAGAGCCTGTACTGTACATGTGTAGAAAAGTAGCATTAATCTTGTACAATGCCACATGTGAGTCTGCTGACAATACCTCTCCCCCACAACTACATAGGTCCCTCTGGTCTGGATGTGAGACAACAGCAGCTTGAAGCTGCTTATTCTAGTACCCCTGTATGTGTCAACAAACAGTAGCTGTAGAAATTTATGTCTGTTGGATGCACACAAACTAAGGTCGCACACATGTACAACATGTACAGCTTATTTACCTGATGTTTTGCATCCCATGTCTGTTGTTATGAGGCTTCCAGGTACACCTACTTATACATACATGTGCACAGGTAATACCTGATCTACATTTCTGTTCTATGACAGTATGGCACACTGTATTTAGACTCTTGCTGCTCAGTCATACCTCTCAACCTGTCAGAGCAGAGCATCTGGAGGACACCACACATATATAGGGAGCAATGGGCCAAAATTAGTGACACTTTCTTAATATTGCTGTAACACAATTAAGTCATTTCATAGCACAGTAGCCTTTGCATTCACAGAAATACCCTGGAGGATGTTCGACACTCATACGTATGCTGGTATGTTCCAATGTCAGATTTGCCAGTGATTTGCCAGAAATAATACAACTCTATGAGTAAATGACTACAAATATGAGGCAAACATATGGTCTGTGTGCATAACACTAGACAGTTGAATGCTATGATGTCTGTATATCACATGCAGTTCAACACACACATCTGCGACAGACGTTTACTATGCAAATACCCTGGATAGGTCTCTCAGATTTGTGAGACAAACATGTATATCATAGTTGTATTCACAAATAACATATGGATATCTATGACATCCCAGTAGCTGGCCTAGCAGTGTCACAGTTAGTATTGTTCAACAGACACTCCAGTAGTAGTCATATGTGAGCCATTCCTTCCTGGGGTGACTCAGGGGCCTGAGCGGTGATCTATGTCACTGCAGAAAGACTCAGATGCTATGTCCATAGGTGCTGATTAGCAATATATCAGTACAGCAAGTTTTGTTGAGACATGTTTGTTTAACTTTCTATTTCCCATTATTGCATGCCGCCTACTGCATTCCATTACATGCTTACTTGTTTGACATACCTCTTTTTTCCCCCAAGTATTGTTGGTTTGGATTCCAATTACTGTTTCTGTCTCTCTCTCCCTCTCTCTGTCTACCCATGTAGAGGTATAGACCTGTTTTGCATAGGCAGCAGCTTGCCTTTTGTAGGTAATGCTCATGAGCAGGTGATGACCTGTTCATCAATTGGTGTCCCACACTTGCTAACTGCATCCAGAACAGCTGTGTTGTTATTCCTATAACCAATGGGATGGCCACTCACTCCTATAATTGAGTACTTCATGTGGGCATTGCCTCTTTTCATTGCCTGTGAGGAGGACATCATGGAGGTCTGTGAACAACAGCATCACAGAGGGTAGTTGGAAATACCTCTTACAACAAAACATGTGGAGACAGTCCAACAAAATGGGGGAGAAGGTCCAAGACTTAGGGACAAAATGTGGGTATTGCTGTTATACATTAGGAATCATGCTAGTTTAACAAGGTTTGTGTGGAAATGGATATTCTGCATGGGTCTCAGTCTGATAGTGTTATGTGGTTGACATTACTCTCAACTGTAGGGCTATCCGCAGAATGGCCAGAGGTTTGACTCTTATGTTTGAGCTGTTCCTCCAACAGTTGTCCTTGGCAAATCAGTAGCATACCCTGGGTATTGCAGTCAGTAAATGCTAACTTCCATTTGTGTTTCCATTCCATCAGTTAAGATATGTTACAACAAACCTTGCAACACAAGGAACTTTCTCAGTTTATAACAGAAATATTTCAATTATGCCCCTGTGTTTGGGCCTCTGTCCCCCAATTATGTCAAGCTTTGTCCAGATGTCATGCAGTAAAAGGTTGATAGGTATGGTATATCATTACTTAGTGCCTTCTTTCCTGATATCATCCCAGTGATGTAGCAGAATGCCAGACATGTTATGAGGAAGGGGACATATATATGAGGACAGACCCTGGACATTCTGTGGGAATATCTACAGTTGAGGGGTCTGTGTATGTGTAGCAGTTGTTAACAGACTGTCAGGATTGTGTAGCAGTGTAGTGTGTAAATGTTTGTTGTGCTGTGTAGGGAGGGGATACATGTAAGTATCATGGGTCCTTTCCTATCTGACTGTGCATATTGCTCCAGTTTCTGGTGGTCTGTCGGCTGTATATGTTTGTAGGGGCAGACTGGGACATGTTCTGTATCACTGCAGGAGTCAGAATACACTGTTACTTGGGGCACTATATGTAGGGGTACTGTGTGAGTGTCAAACATGATATTTATGTTCACACAGTCATTATACTCTACTGTTCATTTGGCTTGCCAGTATGTCACTGTGACTGTGGTGAAATTGGTTGCAGGTATGCAGGCTTACAATGGTGACTGTTTCTCACTACTGTTACATCCCTGTAGTGCCTGATATATTTGCAAATGCATGTGTAATTACCCATAGCTGACTTGGGGTAGTATTGTGTAACACCAGCAACTTTCTCAGTTTATAACAGCAATATTTCAATTATGCCCCTGTTTTTGGGCCTCTGTCCCCCAACTATGTCACTCTTTGTCCAGATGTCATGTAGTAAGAGGTTGATAGGTATGGTATATCATTAGTTAATGCCTTCCTTCCTGATATCATCCCAGTGATGTAGCAGAATGCCTGACATGTTATGAGGAAGAGGCCATATATATGAGGACAGAACCTGGACATTCTGTGGGAATATATACAGTTAAGGGGTCTGTGTATCTGTAGCAATTGTTAACAGATTGTCAGGATTGTGTAGCAGTGTAGTGTGCAAATGTTTGTTGTGCTGTGTAGGAAGGGGGGTACATTTAAGTGCCATGGCTCTTTTTCTATCTGACTGTGCATGCTGTTCCAGTTTCTGGTGGTCTATTGGCTGTATATGTTTGTAGGGGCAGACTGAGGCATGTTCCGTACCACCTCAGGATTCCTACTACACTGTGACTTGGGGCAGTATATGTAGGGGTAGTGTGTGAGTGTCACACATGATATTTTTGTTCACACAGTCATTATACTCTACTGCTCATTTGGCTTACCAGTATGTCACTGTGACTGTGGTGGAATTGGTTGTTGGTATACACTTTCACACTGGTGTCTGTTTTTCAGTACTGTTACATCCCTGTAGTGCCTGATATAGTTCAAATGCATGTGTAATTCCTCATAGCTGAATTGGGGTAGTATTGTGTCAGTCTGACTGTAGTTTGGACGGTGCTTGGTGACATGCTAAGCAGCTCAGCATACTTTCCCTAATGTCATGTTATGTCCATATATTCGTAGGATGTCCAGTTGCCTGGCTCATATCTTTGGTGTGTTCCCCATAAGTGTTGCGTATGCCTGAAAAATCAGTGGGATGATGTGAGGATTTCAGGCACTAACTACTGAGAAGCAATTGAGTCTTGGAGTTGTGCTATTTCGGTCAATATGTGTTAGAACATATGGTGTTACAGTAGCAACTGTCTCAGCTTATCTAGTCAAGTATTTCAGATATGTCCCTATTTTCATGGCTTTTCCTCCCACTTTGTCAGGCTTAGTCCAGATTTGTTGCACTGAGGGGTTCTGAGCATACCTCCCAACTGGCCGGATTGTTGCAGAACATCCAGGTTTATTGCTCATATTTTGTCTCTGTTCCACAATTTATTCTAATTTCTCTGGTAAACTACTGTGATTGTCTGAGTATGTCTGTCAGTAAGTGATGACATATTTTCAGTTCCAGACCTCATATCCTTCAGAACATGTATGCTGAAACAGACACTGTTACTCGAGCAACTTTCTACATTTCTAAGAGCAATATTTGAAAGATGTCCCTAGTTGTGGCCCATTGTCCCCATTTTTACAGCCTTTGCCCAGATTTATTCCACTAACAGGTTGAGAGATATGGTTCTGAGATATGAGTGCACTACATGTTATGAGCATGTGTGTGTGTATGTGTGTGTGTGTGTGTGTGTGTGTGTGTGTGTGTGTGTGTGTGTATATATATATATATATATATATATATATATATAATATATATATATATATATATATATATATATATATATATATATATATATATATATATTTTTAAATACATTTTTCATATACATGTATCTCCATACATATATATCTGTATATGTATATATACAAAACCTGAATGATTCCACAGATTTTTTTCCCCTACTGTTGAATGACTCTACTGCATGATATGTTTGAAAAAGCATCAGGAATTCCTACAACTCAAATTGTGCAGTGGTATGTTGCTCTACCTACAGTGTATAGGGTCTTGGGTTCAAGACTTGTTAGGGCTGATTATTTTGTTGCTAGGCAGAACAGCGGCTGATGGAGACAGAGTGATTAAAGCAGTTTTAAGTGGGTTTTCATAGGTTTGTGCAATGCTAAGGGATGCCAAGACACAGCCATAGAGATGCTTAATCCGTCTTGGCTTCACTTAGCATCATGCAAACTTGCTTACTCCTGCTTACATTCATGCTAATTCCTTTAAAAGAAAAGATAAAGGGGTTATAGGAAAGTGGTGAGAAAGGGGCACACAGAGGAAAAAACAATATGAAAGGTAGCTATGGATGTGCAGGACAGGTGAGGGAAGGTCCATAGCTGTCCATTTGTAATACAGCAACAGGTGTGTATTTGTATGGAATTTGGAGGTGGATTTGGACATTCAAACCCCAGAGAGAGGGGTGAGGACAACAGAAATGTGCTGTCAAGCCAACTGGACTGGATTACATGTGTCCAGTGGTCACATGTGAAATGGACAGCTATGTATGGGGTGATGATTGTTTTGGGGACAGATGCCCTTTTTTTCTTTGTTAGGTGAGAGTGGGATGCTGGGAAAGGATTGTAGGTACATCTGGGGAGGTAGGTTGGGTACGGAGACCAACAAGACAGACAGGACAGCAGATAGGGGTGGTGTATGACACATATGGGGGCAAACACCTTGGACAGGGAGGGTGTTTGGGAATCAGAGGCCCATGAGCCTCCATGTGGATATGGTGAGACTGACATCCCCACCTGCAGGCAGTCATGACTGCACCTTCACAGCCCTGATGGTGGCTGTGCTGGGGGCTGGATAGGAGGGGTAGCCTGCTACTCAAGGTGCACCAGGTGGCCCTCCATCTGGTGTAGCTGGCCACCCATCTCAGAGCGGATGACACTGCACACCATACCCGGAACTGATGGCGGATGATGGGCTCATCTCTGTGCCCACCCCCCCAGGTGGTGCAGGGCCTGCAAGAGATGAAGTTCCATGGTGGGTCCCAGATGTGCTGGGGCCCAGTACCAAGGCCAGATGGGGTGGGACAGGTGGATCTGCTGGGATCAGCCTTCCCAAATGTGTTACGATGTTGAGGTTTTCCAAGATATATTGGTTAGTCATGAACAAAACATTTCAATATTAAATTTAAAGGTATGAATGGGTATTCAATTAACCTAAAATAACAGATGTGAAAGAGTTGCATAGCAAACAGAACACATGCATAACTGGAACAACAGTCAGCATTGTAACAGCATAACAGTAACAATGACGGCAACAGGCCACCAACAATTGTTTTTCAACAAGCTATGTTAACATGCAACCAATTAAGTATATGAACAATAATGTAACACATGTCCCAAAATTAGGTTTGGTAACAACATACCCGTAGTATATGAATAATAATTAGTGATGCAGATGAGGGGTGGGGGGAGAGAAGAAAAATCCATTAACAACTGCATAGGCCTCTATTTTTACAACAGTACTGTACTGCTCAATACTCTAGATGTCTGACCTCACTTTACAAATACCTATGGCCTACCTATGACATACCCATATTTGTAAATGGGACATGTAGACAGCCTTCTGTACAATGGTGCCCACACGGTGGGAAACTGCCAGGTTGCTACCAACCTCAGTGCACAAGTCACCTCACACCTGATTGCATGCTCAGTACTTCATTACTGTCATACTTAGTGTGGATGACATCTACCACAGCAGGGGGAGTGATGGGTCTTCTGGCATTCCTTTTGTGGTAATGCTTCTTGCACCAGTCAGTAGTTGGGCGAGTGCCTGTTGGGGGATGGCCACACCAGTAGGGGGATGTAAGGCAGTGGGCAGTTTACAAGCATCCATACACCTGGTCAGCCACAGACCACTGCTATTGTCCTGTACCTCAGATACATATATTTCAAACAGTAGAGGCCCACAGACCAATCCTTGGGGTACACTGTTTCTGGATGAATCTACTATTAGAGGTGGGTTCTACTACTCTGACTGACTACTATCATTGGGCCAGTTAGCTACCTATATGGTAACCTACAGGTTGGTGCCTAGCTGTGTAAGCATATGTATCCTGTCCACCTGGGGATCAGTGTGAGAGGATTGGGCTAGGTGAAGGTAGGCATTGTTCACCATCTTCCCCTTGTCCCTGTGTTTGTTGACCACTGCAGAGAGGTCAATCAGGTTTCACAGACCTGATCTCCCTTTGACAATACCATGGTGTGTGGGCCCAGGCATTTTGATGTTGCCAATGTCCCTGTTCGTAATGTCCTTGATATTGCCTCCCATGTCCTTGCAGAGCAGGCTAGTTAGGTTGATGTGCATCATATTGGCTGGGTTGGTGGATTGCTCCACCTTTGTGTATAGGGATGAAAGTGGCTATCCTCTTTTCGGATGGGATGACATTGGTGCTCAGGCTGTGGTTGACTACAGTGTGGAATGGATATGAGAGCTCATGCCTGTGTTCATGTGGGATTCAGCCAGGGATGGTATCATGACTATGAAGACCTCTGTGTGTTGCCTTTGAGAAGTCCTTACGAACCTACTTCCTGATGATGAGGGGAGGGGGACATGTGCCACACATGCATGTGTGTACCACTGGGGGGACGGGGATGGTGTTGTTTACACTTCACCTGTCTGCAGCCAGTTGCCTATATTTATGCCATATGTGCATGTGGTGTTATTGACTACAACTACAGAGAAGATTTGTGTTGCCTCTGGAATTGGACACATGTGTAGAAGACCTAGTGATTTGCCTTGGTGGATGTGTCCGATTTGCACTCAAAGGCAGCCTTAGGTAACATCACCTGTGCCCTTATTTGCTTGTACAAGGTGACATTACTTCCAATGATGCACCTGTTTCTTCTTAGCCCGTCCAACAATTGTTTCCACCTATTATGGTATTTGTGTATTGCTGCTGTCCACCACAGGTGTTTACCCTTCCTTGAGGGAGATGATGTTGTCCTGCCAGATACTGCTGAGTCCATACAGCTATGTGGGTGCCCACGTAGTATTGTGGTGTGGGCCCGGATAGTGCTGCTAGTTCCAACAAATGGGACATTGGCTGTACAGCTACTTCTACCTACTCCGAGGGGATTTATAGTCATTTGTGTACAGTTCATTCTGTTTGACACTGTAAAGGGGGGGTTGGGAGCAGGGAAGATGGTGACCTAAACAGTGATGGCTGTGTGGTCAGATATTACCAAGGGGGATGGCACTGTAGGAGTGCTACAGTGGTTACTCATGTTGGTTAGGACCAGGTACATGAGATTTCCACCTGCCGTAGGAGTGTTGACTGGCTGATCCACTGCATTGCCATTGACAAAGCTGAGGAATCTATGTGTGTTCATGTTCAGGTGGCATTGGTCAGGCATACTATGGTTGGGTATTTGGAGTCACCCAGGAACAGGGTAGATGATTAAATCCTGACAGATTCCAACAGGTCCCAATAGGTGTGGTGTGTGTACATAGTCATGGTTGGAGGCCTGTAGCTAGCTATGACTTGAGTAGGTGTTTTGTCAACTGTTAACTGCACTTGGGCTGCTTCCCATGTGACATACTGTTTGGCCAGCCTGGAGGTGTGTATGTGTATGCTAATGTTCAACACCTCCTGTGGCTTTGCGGGCCTCCATTTTGGGTCTAAAAGTATCATGGGATGAGTGACTTGGAAAGGTTGGTGTGCTCTCCACAGCCAAAAATAAGGTATCAGTGACTGCACAAATGTCAGCATCCTACAAGACAAGGTACGCTTGCTTTGACATGGATGTCATGGAAAGACACCTAGCTTCTGTTAGAGCAAGACATGTGCACAAAGGCACACATCAGTGGTGGGCAAAGTCCAGTAAATAGTGTCATTTTATGAATCTAGCTGAAACACACTTATTTGCCAGCAAAGACGGTGTCACATTCACAGGTGTACTTTGCAGGATATGACATCTGACAATGAAATGTATGCTAATTTGTTATGACTTCAGTCTTTCATGGGTTGCCAGTGATGTGCCAGACAATACACAACTGTCTGAGGCATTGACTACAAATATGAGGCAGACATGTGGTCAGTCTGCAAAACTCTGGGCAGTTGTCAGGTATGGGCTCAGTATATCACATACAGTTCAACACATACATCTGCACCTGTCGTGTACTATGCACATACCCTATGTACATCTGTTACATTTGTAAGACAAGCAAGCATATGTATCAGAGTAGCATTCACAGGTGACATGTGAATCATTACAACATCCCAGGTAGCTGGCCTACCAATGACACACTCAGTTTTGGACAACAGAGACTCCATTAGTAGTCATACATGAGCTGACCTTTGCTAGGGTGACTCAGGGGCCAGAGATGCACTTCATGTCAGTGCAAGCAGGGCAAGCAGTAATGGCCATAGGTGCTGGACAGCAGCATGTGAGTCCAGCAGGTCTTGTTGCTGCCTAGTGTTTAATGTCCCATTTGACATCATTGCATCCCCCCTTCTGCATTCCATTACATGCTTACAGGATTGACATACCTGTTACAGTGCTCAGGAGTTCCCTCACAATAATGCAAATGGTAAGGTTTGTGTAGTCACAGTCTGTCTTTGTGTAGATGGGTTGAGATCTGTGTTGCATAGGCAACAGCTTGCCATTTGTAGGTACTGGTCATGAGCAGGTGATGGCCTGTACACCAATTGGTGTCTCCCACTTGCTACTTTCTTCCAGAGTAATTGTGTTGCCTTTCCATTTGCCAATGCCATAACAACACAGTGCTGTAATTATGGCCTTTATGTGTGCCTTGCCCCTTTTCCTTCCCTGTCTTGAGGACATTATGGAGGTGTGGGGGTTACAGCTTCACAGACAGTAGGTGGAAATACCTGTCAGGAGAGGACATGTGGAGACACTCCAGCAACATGTGGAACAAAGCTCCAGAATTGGGTACATATTGTAAGTCAGTAGTGCTGTTATACACCTAGAGGGTTGCTAATTTAACAGGGATCATCTGGACATGCATTTTTTGTGTGACATGACGTCTGACAGTGATATGTCTCCAACATACCTCTCAACTGTCCTGATATCCACAGACTGCCCAGGGGTTCACCTATCTTTGGTCTGTTCCTCAGACAAAGTCTGTTTTTGTGGAAGCAGTAGGATGATGTGAGGATTGTAGTCAGAGTAACTGTTGACATCCATTGGTGTTTCAGACGTCATATCCTTCAGGGATGTTATGCTACAACAAAGCCTGTGACACTGTCAACTGCTTCAGCTTGTAACATCATTATGTGAGATATGTCCCACTTTCTGGCCCCCTGTCCCCCAAGTATGTCATGCTTTGTCCAGATGTCTTGCAGTAAGAGGGTCAGAGATATGTGATATCATTATTTATTCACTTCACTCAAGGTCTCATCCCATTGAGTTAGCAGACTCCTGGAAGTGGTATGCAGCAGTGGCCATGAACATGGTCTCACACCCTGGACATTCTGTGCAAATCTGTACATATGAGAGTTATGTATGTCTGGCCAATGTGAAGCGACTGCCAAGATTGTGTAGCAGTGTTGTGTGTAGATGTTTGTTTGTCTGGGTATGGAGAGTAGCAGATGTGAGTATCACAGATCCTTTTTCTATCTGACTGTGCATGCTGCTACAACTGCTGGTGATCTATCAGGTGTGTATGTTTGTTGGGGCAGACTGAGAAAGGTCCTGTAACACCTCAGGATTCCCAGTACACTGTGAGTTGAGCCAGTATCTGTCAGTGTATTGTGTGACTGGGAATCGGGATATGTTTGTTCAAACAGTCGTTCTACTCTAGAGTTCATTTGGGGTATGGTATGTTGCTGTGACTGTGGTGCCAATGGTTGTGGCTGGATATTTATGCACCACTATCTGCTTTTCCCTATGGTTCCATCCCTGTAGTGCATGATATATTTGGCTATACATGGGTAATTACCTAGAGCTGATTTGGGTTAGTGTCGTGTTGGTCTTACTGTGGTTCAGAAGGTGCTGAGTGACATGGTTGGCGGCTGTCATGCTTATTTCCATTCTGTTACATGACTGCGGTCATACCTTTCCACTGTCCAGATGTCCCAACACTGTCCTGATGTGTGGCTCATATGTTTTGTCTGTTGGCCACAACAGTTTTGGGGTTCTGAGAAATCACTGGGATGATGTGCGCATTGACATCAGTAAATGTTGACATTCATTTGTGTGTGTTTCAGACCTGGAATCTGTCTAGCATTGTATGTAAAAGCACACCGTGCAACTCTAGCAGACTTCTATGCGTATGACAGCTATATTTCAAAAATGTCACTATTGTTTGTCCTTTATCCCCCCCCCCCATTTGTCTGGCTTTTTGCAGATATGTTGCATTAAGAGGTTGGTTATCTGTCTATATATCTCTGTGTGAAAAAAAAAATACATACAAATATATATATATATATATATATATATTGGTATGTATGTGTATATAAGTGTACTACATATATATAATTTCCCCTTATGTTGAATGACTGTTGTGAATGATATGTTTGTAAAAATATTGCAAACTCCTACAGTTCAGATGGTGTAGAGGTATGTTACTGTGATTATTGTGCACCGGGTACTGGGTTCCAGACTAGGAAATTATTACTTTTTTCATTAATGTTAAATGACCAGAATGAATGATATGTTTGTAAAATTATTACAGATTACCACCATTCAGAGGGTGTAGTGGTACTTTGTTGTGATTGTAGTGCACAGCATCCCGCGTTCAAAGCTTGGCAGGACTGATTATCTTGTTGCTGGGCAGAACAAGGACTGATGGAGACAGAGTGATTAAGGCACTTTTAAGCAGTTGTAACTGGGTTTGCACGGTTTTAAGCGGTGCTAAGCATTGCTAGGAAATGGTTGAATAAACCCTCTTAGCTTGACTTAGCACCACTTACACCCAAGCTAATTTTCTTTAAAGAAAAGAAAAGAAAAAAGGGTGATAGGAAAGTGATGAAATGGGGGCAAGCAGAGGGTAAAACATGAAAAGCAGCTAGGGATGTGCAGGACAGGTGTAGGAGAGGACCGTAGCTCTACATTTCTTTGGCAGCAACAGATGTGACTGATGTGGCAAATTTGAAATTTACAGCCTTACACCCCACAGGGAGGGGTGCTGGCAACATACATTTGTAGAGTAATTTGGTTGTAGACTGATTGACATCACTGGACATTGGTGGCAAAATGTACAGCTATGTATGGGGCAATGTTTTTTGCAGGACAGATGCCCTTTTTTTTAAGGTGAGAGTGTGATGTTGGGGAGGGGCTGTAAGTATGTTTGGGGAGGTAGGTTGGGTAGGCTAGGTTGTATTTGCACACAGACAAGACAGACAGGACAGCAGACGGAGTGGTATATGACACATGAGGGGAGTAAACACCTTTACAGGGAGGGTGGTTGGGAATTAGAAGCCCATGAGCCCCCAAATGGATACAGTGGAACTGAGGTCCCCCACCCATGGGCAGTCACCAGTGATCCTTCATGGCCCCGAAGGTGGCTGTGCTGGGGGTTGGACAGGAGGGGCGGCCTGCCCCTTGAGATGTGCCAGGTGGTCCTCAATCTATCGCAACTGCCCACCCAACTCAGCTTGGGTGGTGCTGCACACCAAATCCTGGAATTGACTGCAGGTGAAAGGCTTTTGTCTATGGCCGCTTCTGAGGGGATGGTCCCCATCCACTGAGACGGTTCCGACCAAAGGTGGCACAGGACCAGTGGACAGGGAAGTCCTGGGTTGGGTCCCAGACATGCTGGGGCCCGGTGCCATGGCCAGATGAGGCGGGCGAGGTGGATCTGCTGGGATCTGTCTTCGCAAACATGCTTCAGACAAACACATTTCCAGATTAGTTATAACAGCATGCATGAGTGCTCCAGTTAACCCCATAAAACAGATTTGGAACAGTTGCATAGCAAAACAAACTCATGCATAAATGGAACAATAGTACGCATCGTACAAGCATGCCAGTAACATTGATGGCATCAGGCCACCAACAATGGTATTTGAACAAGGTATGTTAACATGCAACCATTCAAATATATGAGCAATAATAGAACACAAGTCCAAACATTAGGTTTGGAGTAAAACATACCCATAGTATATGAATTATTCTATTGATCCAGATGGGGGTGGGGACAAAAAGTCCATTAACAACTGCTTATACTTCTATTTTCCATGACAGTACTGCTCAATACTGTATGGGTCTACCTTCACTTTACATCTGCCTATGGCTCATAGCCTCTGTAGCACAAACATACCTATTAAACTGTCAATCTAGAATGGTATGGGGCAAAGTGTGACAACTCTGGGTACATGCCGAGAGGGGACTTGTACATGTCAGGGTTACATATCTGGCACATGAGGGGTACCCTGAACTACTGTTATGTGAGTGTGCTACTGGCATATTTCAACTGGCTTCTATCTCTGTCCAGGGTTATTGGCAGCAGTGACTACTAGCCATGACAGTATGACACTTGAGAGACATGTATCAGGAAGAGTGCATGTTGTATGTACCTATCCTGCTGTCATTTGCAGGCATGTGGTGGGACAGTTGAACAGTTGTACACGGTTTATTAGTATACCGTTCATACAGCTACTAGCAACATTTCCTTACCTATACAACCTGTGGAGAAAATATCTGTTAACATTACCTGACTGTTTTTACATTTATTCCTGATTCCTTGTGTGTATATATGCACACATCATAGTATCACTCCCTGGATTTGAACAATGCCTGTGTGTGCAAAATTAGCAACTAAGCTATTTCTCATCACACTGAGCTACTGAGAAACTGCTGTTTCTAGTTTCAGTGGTTTCTGCCTAATAGTCTCTTGGTTAGACAGTCTGAACTTGTAATCCTGTGATGCATGCATGATAGATAGTTATTGTACTGTGCATTAATCCTTTGGATTACTACAATCTGGAAATCAAAGGTTAACACAAGGCAATGTGGATGGAACACAATTTGAAACTTTACACATTACTATTCAGGGTTCAGAGCTTAGTGCAGTATATATTTCACATTTCAGTTATATCTTGTTTTACAGCTCCACCATCTGCAGTTTTTTCTTAGAGCTGGTTCACAGAAGAAGCTTAGTTAATGTATGCTGCCACAGCCACGTTTGCTGTGAAGAATCTGTATACATTCTAAACGTCTACAACAACATACCAGAATAAACACAACAGGCTTTTGTAGGTAGTTTTATTACACATCAATATTAGTCTCTCAAACATTTTTATTTATTCAGTTCACGCAGTAACAGTACACTTACTACCATTAAGCAATGTACTCCTTCTTAGCTATTTGAACAATATACTGCAAAATAGAGTTGTACTCACCAGCCTGTCATCGCAGCCTCAGCAGTCTGTCACCATGGGCTTCAATGTCCATAGCCCTCTCTGCTGCAGCTGTAGGGGAGAGAAACAAACATTATGCATACCTATCACATTCTCAGGCTAGTATTTGCTACAAACTACTTGATAGTGATACTTGCTCACTATTGGGGCATTCCGTGCCCATACATCCTGGACCCACTGGGCCAAGAGCACCCCCTTCCTCCACTTTAGATCAGCATAGTGGTGCCATACCTGCTCACCAGTCCAGGGGATGCCAGTAGCACTGGTGAGATCGCATGCAAGACAGTCCCAGGCCACCATTTTGTATTGTGAGCCCTGGTACTGGCCCTGCAGCAGTCTCTTGTCATGGTTTTCGACAAGGAGTCCAGACATGACCCTGGACTCCTGAATGCTCCAGCGCTGTGCCCGCAAGTGCGCTCCCTCTCCAATGCCAGACATGTTCCTGCAGAGATCAAACTAAACAGGTTGTGGCTGTATTCCCACCTGCATTGTTTAAATAAGGCCACACTCCTACCCTTTGCTGTCATTGGACTATTTAGAAAATGCTGAGCACAGCTTAGCAAGGTGCAAACCCACTAAGCTGGGTTGAGCCGTGCTTAAAGGGGTAATTGCTGAGCACTGCTTAACAGTGCACAAATCTGCTTAGCTGAGCTACCTGCTGCTTAGCAGTCACGTGTAAGTGATGCTTAAACCTGATAAGGATAGCTGGGGATTGCTGACCATTGCTCATTTTTCATTTAAAAAATATCAGGATAATGGCTTCCTTTAGTAGCTGCATATGATTTACTTTACATGACATCCTTCTATGTGCTTTCATTACATTAGCAAGGGACGTGACTATACGGTATGGGACACTTGTGTATACATGGGTGATTTCACATGTTACATGCAGTCACACTTCCATTTTACACCAGCTACACTACCCTGGTTGACAAAAAACAGTTACTACATACTTTAAATTTAAAAAAAAATGTTAACACAGCTTTCCGATATGAAAATAACTTGCTTGTCTTAGTACTTGAACTGTGAATGCCTGCATGTAAAGACAGGACTCAAACTACTACACTATCTTGGGTTAGGAATTTCAGCTGTATATTTCTATTTATCTCCTATGGGATGTTTAAGCAATGCTAAGTAAAGGGCCATAACGTGGACACCCGCTTAGCTACACTTAAACATTCCTTAGCATGTAAAAAAAAAAAGATTCATTATGTTATTATGTTATATAGTGAGTATTGTAGTTTTCTGACAAGTCATTGAGGACTGCATTCAGGAAATAATGGCATACATTTGACTTTCCGGCTTCTATCTTTCAGAAATTCATGCTAATGCATATCCTGTTTTCTATCAACTTTCTAAATTTGTGAGGGCAATATTTAAGTAGTGTCCCTATTTTTAGTGCTTTGTTCCCCCATTATTTGTGTCTTTGTCCACATGAACTGCCGTCAGGGAATAATGGAATACATTTGACTTTCAGACTTCTATCCTTCAGAAATTCATGCTAATGCATGACCTGTTTTCTATCAACTTTCTAAATCTGTGAGGGCAATATTTCAGAAGTGTCCCTTTTTAAGGCTTTGTCCCCCAATTATTTGTGCCCTTGTCCACATTTCCTACTTTATCAAGTTGTGAGGTATTGTATGGCACTTTTACAATGCAGGGGCTGTGTCACAGGGTGGCTGTGTCACAGAACCTGTCACATACTCCCTGCATTGCTTTCCTGCTCCAGTACGTATTTCAGTGTCTGCGGACCCTGAAATACATTTATTTTATTTCAGTGTCTGCAGACACTGAAATGCTGGCATAATATTAAATAAATTATCTAAATATTATGCTATGTCAGCTTTAGAAAGTGCTGTATGGCACCTTCTGAGTGCAGGGGGCTTATTCGTAGTCCGTGCACTAATTGAACATGCTCCCTGCACTCGTTCACTGTTCGTGTTCGTTTAGCCTTAACAGCAGCGTGCCTTCACGAATATGCAAGGCATGCTACTGTGGCTATATGGACACAAACCACTCCATGCAGGAACAGCACTATCCCTGAGTGGAGTTTATTGAATCCAGGGGTCTAATTACATTTTTCTCCTTTTGCTCTATATGCAGTTACTTCAATTTTACTGGCAGTTCCTTTATTTTCTTAATTGAATCATCATGATTATTAAATGTCTATACTTTCATACTCCAGAATATCTTAATTAGCAGACAACAATGATTTAATTTCAGTCCTGCACTCCCTTATGACATCAATAAAATGAGAATGACATTTTAAAATGATTTCTGAATAATCCTTTTCTGCAGCTATTTTTTCCAGCCATAGCCTACAGACAGTTTTTTTTTACCTGGTTTCCACAAATTTTACACCACCTATTCTTTCATATAACAAGACAAACAGTCATTGTGAGCCTAGATTTTCCATAAAAGATATCCACTTTGCACAGTAGCAAACACTTCATATATATAATAGCTAAATATTCTCTGAACAATCTAGTCAGTTCCATCATTTTGACTCTCATATAGTCCAACAAATCATATTTTATTATCCTCTAAAATAGTGCACAGCCTTAAATTATGTTTTTTGCCTTATCTTGCAATCTATTAAAGGAAAACACTACCTTAGAACTAAAAAAATCTATTTTTACTCTATCTCTGTTTTCTGAGTTATTTTAACACTGCAAAATAACTTTGACTTCTTCTTATAGAATTTTAATATGTTTTCTGCAAATGGCTGTCAACGGGGCTTCACATATCAATGTGCTCCTATTTTTCTTTAAGCCTTTCTCTTTCCCATAATACATTTCAAGTCTGTTTTATATGAGTCATGCTAGACATAAGGAAGTAGTGGTGTATTCCCATTCAATTGACATATAATGGGATTATTGTCAGTCACCATCATCTTATATACTGGTTGTAACAGAAATGCTTCTTTTATTTCTTGAATGGCCCTCATTTGTGTGTGTCTCATGGCTTATTTTATAGTATACAAGGAATTATACAGCTGCAACCAAAACATTTGTTAAGTTGCAGGCCTTTGTTGAAAGTATATTTTTGTAGTCCAAGATGAATTAACAGCCCATCCCCCTGCACTTTGGTAAATGTGCTGATACTTTACAAGAATTACAAGAAAAAAACTTTTCCCTAAATGTCACAGACATCTTTGATACTACAGTCAAGTCATCTTAAAATGTCAAGTAGTATAAACAACAAGCATTTAAAGTTTAAATGTTAGCATTTCAATACTGTGATGTTGCTTATGTAAATTTGTCAGAAGAGGTGACAACTGCCTTTGACCGTTGACTGATCTAATTGCTCGGTTTTGCTATGAAAGGCATGGCTACATTGGAAGCAGCTGTGAATCAGTGTAAGTTCCCTTTCTCTCTGCAATAAAGACAATGGAAAACAGTTTCACACCTCTCTGTCTTGTTTACAGCAGCCTGAGCTCCTGACTACAAATTTCTTTGTGTCTGTGGTACGTCATGCAAGTAAAGATAAATTACTCTGCAACTTACGTGAAGTGTTAAGCTTTAAAAAAGTGGGTGGTCTTTCCCTTTCTTTGATACCAAAGTGAGGAAATTAAAGTTGTGTAAGGTAAAAGCAGGTTTTATGTGCCTACACACTACTGGAATCATATTGTAGTGAGAAAAGCACCCTAAGAGTTGAGTTAACTGTAGAAGGTGGAGTTTTCCTTTAAAGTGCATCTGAATTTAATTAATTTTTTTTAACTCTGTTACTTTTTCTTGACTGTCCAACATTTACTGCCTAATTGGCTGCATCATTGCCTACTCGCCATACAGATATTTGGCAACCTTAACCTTTTCTTCCTGTCAATCTGTCCTGTCAAATTCTGTAACTTAATTTATATTGCTTGTAGGCCTAGGCTGTATACCCCCATACTAACATTCGGTTTTGATGCCTATTTTGTTTGTTTGGTTGGCAAACGCTGAGCATCATGCTGAGTTTTGGCTCTGACTTTCTAGCTAGTTCTCTTTTTTGAAATACTCAGCCTCCATTCAATAACACCTTTACCATTCTGCTCACACAAAACAAAATTTAGTCAACTATTAATATGTTTGCTTAAGCAGTTTTCTCCAATTATTGAACAGAGTATCTCAGGAAGGCATTTGCCTTCAAGCAGGTCTGCACATGCCAATGTCATTTACTTTTAAAGAGCAAGAAACTTTACCTTTCCTAAAGCTCTAAGATATAAGACAAACTTGCTGGAAAGAATCTTTCCAGAAAAAGAATTTTTCATAAAAAAAAATATTGTATTTAAAGAAGAATTGGGTATATTAGAAGGAACTATGTTTTTTTGTTTATGTTACAGCAGGTGACAAGCATACAGGCTCATCATAACCAGGTCCTTTCGTTTTGCAATGTTTACAAAGGTAGAAAAGGAAATGAAAAGAAGACTGAAAGGAAAGTTTAAAGTAACGTGTAAAATATTTATAAGGGGGTTCTCCCATGGTACATATATTGAAATATGTTAGGCACTGTGATTCTACATCAACTGATGGCACAGTGACACAGGTATTAGCATTGCTACCTTGCAGAGCTTGGTGTTCCAGTTTGGTTCTGGGCCTGAGTGCCTTCTGTGTAGAGTCTACACTTCCCCCCTTTGTCTGTGTGTGTTTTTACAAGGTGCTGTAGTTTCTGCCCACATCACAGAGGTATTGTAATTGATTTGGCATTCTTCTAGATTGTCTGTAGACTAATATAATGAGTGAGAGTGAGGGTATGTGCATTCTACAAGAGGTTTGTACACTGTTCAGGATTATTTCTTTCACCTTGCATCTCACTGAGTGCCGGGATTGGCTCCAGTTCCTCTCAGAATGCTGAATTGGATTAAATAGATAATCAGATAATAAATGCTGATCAATTACTTCTTTGGAACAGAACCCATATGTTGAGTGGAAGTCCCTTTCACTTTGTTGGTAGATGATCAAAAGTTCTCAGAATAAAATATGATCTGTGCTGATCCACAAATGACTTGTGATATTCAGTCTAAGATATGCTTACCATAAACACGCATTAACTAATGTTCTTATATGGTTATATTCCTTTCGGATTGCCGTCTGCACCTGTTATATTTCAGAGGACTATAGAATGTTTATTACAATGAGTTCCAATTGTTGCAGGCAAAATGGAAGATATCCTAGCAAATGTGGCCATGGTAGAAGAACAATTGTGATTCTTACAGATGAAGTTGAGAGGACTGTTTGATGCTGGTTTATCTTCTTCTTCTTTTGGCTTTTCCTTGTTAGGGATCGCCACAGCGGATCACCTGTCTGCTCATGATTGGCAGTGGAGTTTTATGGTTTTGAGTTGCCAGCCCCATGCCCAACCTTCCACAGAAGGCACACACATGCAAGCACTCATGCCTAGGGCCAATTTAGAGTGTACAATCCACCTACAGCATGTCTTTGGTATGTGGGAGGAAACCCAAGTGACATACAGACTCCGCACAGAAGACACCCCAGCCAAGAATGGAACCAGAGAACCACTTGCTGTGAGGTGGCAACGCTAACCGCTACACCACCATGGCTGCCTTATTTGATGCTGGTTTATATGATTGCAAAATAAATGTGTTTTTAAAATAATTAGAATATGTAAGACCTACAGTAGCTGCCCTAGTTGTTTTCCTCATATTCAAATAAAAGGCATCATGCAGGAGGCTCCATATCATGCAAATGTTACTGTATTGATTAAAAGCGTGTTTAATATAGTAACTATTACATATAATAATAAGGTCAATCATTTGACTAGGATATGCACAAAGCAAAGAATAACACTAAGAAATGAGTACACATATAAAAGGCATGTGAACATAAAGTGGGTAATATCATGCAGTCTAAAATTCAAAATTTCACCTTTACAAAAAAAAAAGACATTTGAGTAAGTCAGTTAAACAGGGGCAGAAAATGCATAATGCAGGGTAAGATACATACACCTGAGATCAAGATAGTTAAAAAACACATAATGCTGAATGAATAAAACTAGTACAACATTAAGATTTTATTCAAATGCTTAAAGACTCTATGGGGAATTTCATTTGTTACAAAACCATTCAAATGAAGATACAATTAACCATTGTCAATAAAACATTTGCAATTTATAAACTGATCCACACTTTTACTGTGAATTTCCCAGAGTCCTTCACACATCTGGTTTGTGTGGGAAGTGGATTTTAGGTAACAGGAGCCTCCTTGCTAAATGCTGCAGTCCAAATGTCATTGCTGTTATGCCTCTAAAGTCTTGATACCTTAGTCGAAGTAATGTTTGACCAGTTTTATCATATAAGCAAGGGGGGAAGCATTTGAAGGATGACTATTTAGTGGTGAGGGGGATAACAATTAAGTAGACATTAATCTTTCTTAGTGATATGCATTGATGTTCATGGGGTTAGCAGTGGTTTAAGTCCTTGGTTTTGTATTAGGAGCCATTTGGATTATATCTGTGTTCTGAGTGGGGATGAGAACTTCAGTAGGGATGTGCCTACTCAAACGTCAGTATGATCAGGTCATCGCCATTGTACCTCTGAGCTTCAAGACTGAGGAGTTTAGTGACCTTGCTTTTGATATAATTTGTACCATATTTAGAATGGGGCTTAAAGGATAGCAGATGATGTAGCAAAACATCTACCATCTGAATTGCTTTACCCGAGTTAGATGAACATTATGGGATGGGTCAAAGGAACTAAGAAAACCCCCTTCTCATTGCCTCCACTTGCATAAAATACTGTTCATAGATTCATAGGTAAGTACTAGGCTAGATGCTCTTGTGGGCCATTTTTAGCCTAGCCAAATTCCCTTTCAGTGGTTGAATTACCCTATCCCATTCAGTGTTAGATTACCCTTACCAATCCCATGGTGAATAATATACATTACCCCAAGTGAGAATAACGGGAATCACACCATAGATAATTTGAGGGGACCAATGTGTGGGATAAAGCATTTAGGCACTGCCTCTGTCCACTAATAGTATAGGGGCAGTCCTGGGATAACTTTTCTGTTACTCATCCATAGATCCAAATTGCACCTGCATATAGACAGAGATGAGATGAGATTTGTTTTATGTGGATGGGATTTCTGTTCTAGACCAGTGGTATCCCCTATGAGATATACATGTCCTTCCAAACCATTCTGTTGATGTTGAAGAAGAGACTTAGATCCTGAGAACTCTACCTCTCAACCTCCGAACATTAAACATTCATAGCACTGACCCATAAAAATCATAGCGCTGGCCAATAAAAATCATAGCAAATGTCAAAAAGAGGAGCACGTTCTTATTGTTCAAAATTGCCATTCTTGCTGTACTAGAGCCTATATAGTAAGTGATAAAGAATCTCTGTATAGACTTATTTAATTTATTTAATAAGGTCATATCACTATAACCAGTTCTAACTTTATGAGGAATTCAATGAATCTATGACAAGCATGGTTAAATCTGAGTGTCAGAATCACAGCACCATGCGTAGATATGATTGTGACATAGTATTTCTGATCCCACTTAACTTGCTGATGTGTAGCATGCCCATCCGTAATGGGTTGGAGGATGTCTTGCATGCCGGACACAAGTCACCTCTTAGCAGTCCATAAGATACTGAGTATAGTGACAGGACTTTGAGTTGGTCCACGTAGGACATATTGTTTAGGTCTTATATCCTTTTAGTAAGGTATCTCTGTGGGCATTCCACTTGGTGTATGTGTCTGGAAAGATACATGACTAAGGGAAATTATACTTAATGACTGGCCAAATGGGAACTGTGCAAAGGGGGACAATGACATCTCTAGATCTAGAGACAATCCTTTTGTTTATAAGCTGCACAATATAGAAGGACTTTCTTATTACAGTTTGTTGTTTTTGTTTTCTGGATATTAACTATAAATCCTCAACAAAGAAGCCATTATGATAGTTCACATCCACCTGAAGGCCTTCTTTTATTAAACCAAAAGGTGTCCAGGTTTCAGTATGAAAAGGTTATCTGTATATAACATTAGTTGGGCACCATGGGAAGACACCAGCTAAATCACTAAGGAGAATAGAACTGGCTCCAAAAATATTATCAGGGGAATTCCACAGTGAAATATGACAAGGCATGCTTGGAATGTTTGATTAGCAAGATAGTTTTCAAGCCAGCAGTTGAGGACTTCACAAAAAAACAAACAACATAAGATTGCACATCAGAAAGGCTTGAGCCATAGATTCAAAAAGTTCTTGTAAGTTCAATAACAAAGATCTTGTTCGACGACCATTGTCCATGCTGTTGTAGATATGATAAGTTAGGTAGCAGGCCACAGTTTGGGCACCAAAGCTATTACCCAAACCACATTGCCAAGAGGATTGCATATTAACATTTTAATAATGACCTGAGTATAAACATAATTTTCAGGTACTTTAATAATTATACTCAGATTCACAATGGACCAGCAGATCTGGCAAGAAACAGTGCTAGACACCTTAGGTAGGGAATGATGGTCAAATGCTTAAAATATGAAGTACAGTCTCTGTGATGAGTGGCTGGATAAAATGAGGGCTAAGGATTTCATGATAATTAAGGCTACCAAAGGAAGGCAGGGTGAAGTAGGGCAGCCATTGACTTACTTTTGGCTAGAAGTTTCACAAGAAGTTTATAGATTTGTTTTCATTTCTCTGATGCTAAAGGTTTGCTGAATCAGGAGGAGGAATAGCCCTATTAGGGATATAATACTGATACCTATGTAGGATGAGAGAAATGTCTCTATCAGAACTGATAATGATAACTGCATAGGGTGATTGGACTGTCACAATCAGAGTTATGATACTGATAACTCTGTAGGGTAAGAGAACTGTCTCTATGAGGAAAGTGAAGATACTGAAAACTGTGTAAGGTGAGGGACCATCCAGATCAGGTTTGTTACTGATAACTGTGTAGAGTGAGAGGAGTGTCCCTATTACAGTAATGATACTGATAATTGTGTAGGGTGAGAGGAGTGTCCCTATCAGGGATAAGATACTGATACATATGTAGGGTGAGAGGACTGTCCCTATTACAGTAATGATACTGATAATTGTGTAGGGTGAGAGGAGTGTCCCTATCAGGGATAAGATACTGATAACTATGTAGGATGAGAGGACTGTCCCTATTACAGTAATGATACTGATAATTGTGTAGGATGTGAGGAGTGTCCCTATCAGGGATAAGATATTGACACCTATGTAGGGTGAGAGGACTTTCCCTATTACAGTAATGATACTGATAATTGTGTAGGGTGAGAGGAGTGTCCTTATCAAGGATAAGATACTGATACCTATGTAGGGTGAGAGGACTGTCCCTATTACAGTAATGATACTGATAATTGTGTAGGATGAGAGGAGTGTCCCTATCAGGGATAAGATACTGATAACTATGTAGGGTGAGAGGACTGTCTCTATTACAGTAATGATACTGATAATTGTGTAGGGTGAGAGGAGTGTCCCTATCAGGGATAAGATACTGATAACTATGTAGGGTGAGAGGACTGTCCCTATTACAGTCATGATACTGATAATTGTGTAGGGTGAAAGGAGTGTCCCTATCAGGGATAAGATATTGATACCTATGTAGGGTGAGAGGACTGTCCCTATTACAGTAATGATACTGATAATTGTGTAGGGTGAGCGGAGTGTCCCTATTAGGGATAAGATACTGATACCTATGTAGGGTGAGAGGACTGTCCCTATTACAGTAATGATACTGATAATTGTGTAGGGTGAGAGGAGTGTCCCTATCAGGGATAAGATACTGATAACTATGTAGGGTGAGAGGACTGTCCCTATTACAGTAATGATACTGATAACTGTGTAGGGTGAAAGGAGTGTCCCTATCAGGGAAAAGATACTGATACCTATGTAGGGTGAGAGGTCTGTCCCTATTACAGTAATGATACTGATAATTGTGTAGGGTGAGAGGAGTGTCCTTATCAGGGATAAGATACTGATACCTATGTAGGGTGAGAGGACTGTCCCTATTACAGTAATGATACTGATAATTGTGTAGGGTGAGAGGAGTGTCCCTATCAGGGATAAGATACTGATAACTATGTAGGGTGAGAGGACTGTCCCTATTACAGTAATGATACTGATAATTGTGTAGGGTGAGAGGAGTGTCCTTATCAGCGATAAGATACTGATACCTATGTAGGGTGA
The DNA here is from genome assembly GCF_019279795.1 of Protopterus annectens. Taxonomy (NCBI): domain Eukaryota; kingdom Metazoa; phylum Chordata; order Ceratodontiformes; family Protopteridae; genus Protopterus; species Protopterus annectens. The sequence goes on from NC_056746.1 coordinate 695,583,650, forward strand.
GAGGACTGTCCCTATTACAGTAATGATACTGATAATTGTGTAGGGTGAGAGGAGTGTCCCTATCAGGGATAAGATACTGATAACTATGTAGGGTGAGAGGACTGTCCCTATTACAGTAATGATACTGATAATTGTGTAGGGTGAGAGGAGTGTCCCTATCAGGGATAAGATACTGATAACTATGTAGGGTGAGAGGACTGTCCCTATTACAGTAATGATACTGATAATTGTGTAGGATGAGAGGAGTGTCCCTATCAGGGATAAGATATTGATAACTATGTAGGATGAGAGGACTCTCCCTATTACAGTAATGATACTGATAATTGTGTAGGATGAGAGGAGTGTCCCTATCAGGGATAAGATACTGATAACTATGTAGGGTGAGAGGACTCTCCCTATTACAGTAATGATACTGATAATTGTGTAGGATGAGAGGAGTGTCCCTATCAGGGATAAGATATTGATACCTATGTAGGGTGAGAGGACTGTCCCTATTACAGTAATGATACTGATAATTGTGTAGGGTGAGCGGAGTGTCTCTATCAGGGATAAGATACTGATACCTATGTAGGGTGAGAGGACTGTCCCTATTACAGTAATGATACTGATAATTGTGTAGGGTGAGAGGAGTGTCCTTATCAGGGATAAGATACTGATACCTATGTAGGGTGAGAGGACTGTCCCTATTACAGTAATGATACTGATAATTGTGTAGGGTGAGCGGAGTGTCTCTATCAGGGATAAGATACTGATACCTATGTAGGGTGAGAGGACTGTCCCTATTACAGTAATGATACTGATAATTGTGTAGGGTGAGAGGAGTGTCCCTATCAGGGATAAGATACTGATACCTATGTAGGGTGAGAGGACTGTCCCTATTACAGTAATGATACTGATAATTGTGTAGGGTGAGAGGAGTGTCCTTATCAGGGATAAGATACTGATACCTATGTAGGGTGAGAGGACTGTCCCTATTACAGTAATGATACTGATAATTGTGTAGGGTGAGCGGAGTGTCCCTATCAGGGATAAGATACTGATACCTATGTAGGGTGAGAGGACTGTCCCTATTACAGTAATGATACTGATAATTGTGTAGGATGAGAGGAGTGTCCCTATCAGGGATAAGATATTGATAACTATGTAGGGTGAGAGGACTGTCCCTATTACAGTAATGATACTGATAATTGTGTAGGATGAGAGGAATGTCCCTATCAGGGATAAGATATTGATAACTATATAGGGTGAGATGACTGTCCCTATTACAGTAATGATACTGATAATTGTGTAGGGTGAGAGGAGTGTCCTTATCAGGGATAAGATACTGATACCTATGTAGGGTGAGAGGACTGTCCCTATTACAGTAATGATACTGATAATTGTGTAGGATGAGAGGAGTGTCCCTATCAGGGATAAGATATTGATAACTATGTAGGGTGAGAGGACTGTCCCTATTACAGTAATGATACTGATAATTGTGTAGGGTGAGAGGAGTGTCCCTATCAGGGATAAGATACTGATAACTATGTAGGGTGAGAGGACTGTCCCTATTACAGTAATGATACTGATAATTGTGTAGGATGAGAGGAGTGTCCCTTTCAGGGATAAGATATTGATAACTATGTAGGATGAGAGGACTGTCCCTATTACAGTAATGATACTGATAATTGTGTAGGATGAGAGGAGTGTCCCTATCAGGGATAAGATACTGATAACTATGTAGGGTGAGAGGAATGTCCGTATTACAGTAATGATACTGATAATTGTGTAGGGTGAGAGGAGTGTCCCTATCAGGGATAAGATACTGATAACTATGTAGGGTGAGAGGACTGTTCCTATTACAGTAATGATACTGATAATTGTGTAGGGTGAGAGGAGTGTCCTTATCAGGGATAAGATACTGATAACTATGTAGGGTGAGAGGACTGTCCCTATTACAGTAATGATACTGATAATTGTGTAGGGTGAGAGGAGTGTCCCTATCAGGGATAAGATACTGATAACTATGTAGGGTGAGAGGACTATCTCTATTACAGTAATGATACTGATAATTGTGTAGGGTGAGAGGAGTGTCCCTATCAGGGATAAGATACTGATAACTATGTAGGGTGAGAGGACTGTCCCTATTACAGTAATGATACTGATAATTGTGTAGGGTGAGAGGAGTGTCCCTATCAGGGATAAGATACTGATAACTATGTAGGGTGAGAGGAATGTCCGTATTACAGTAATGATACTGATAATTGTGTAGGGTGAGAGGAGTGTCCCTATCAGGGATAAGATACTGATAACTATGTAGGGTGAGAGGACTGTCCCTATTACAGTAATGATACTGATAATTGTGTAGGGTGAGAGGAGTGTCCTTATCAAGGATAAGATACTGATACCTATGTAGGGTGAGAGGACTGTCCCTATTACAGTAATGATACTGATAATTGTGTAGGATGAGAGGAGTGTCCCTTTCAGGGATAAGATATTGATAACTATGTAGGATGAGAGGACTGTCCCTATTACAGTAATGATACTGATAATTGTGTAAGATGAGAGGAGTGTCCCTATCAGGGATAAGATACTGATAACTATGTAGGGTGAGAGGAATGTCCGTATTACAGTAATGATACTGATAATTTTTTAGGGTGAGAGGAGTGTCCCTATCAGGGATAAGATACTGATAACTATGTAGGGTGAGAGGAATGTTCATATTACAGTGATGATATTGATAATTGTGTAGGGTGAGAGGAGTGTCCCTATCAGGGATAAGATATTGATAACTATGTAGGGTGAGAGGACTGTCCCTATTACAGTAATGATAATGATAATTGTGTAGGGTGAGAGGAGTGTCCCTATCAGGGATAAGATACTGATAACTATGTAGGGTGAGAGGAATGTCCGTATTACAGTGATGATATTGATAATTGGGTAGGGTGAGAGGAGTGTCCCTATCAGGGATAAGATATATAACTATGTAACTATGTAGGGTGAGAGGACTGTCCCTATTACAGTAATGATACTGATAATTGTGTAGGGTGAGAGGAGTGTCCCTATCAGGGATAAGATATTGATAACTATGTAGGGTGAGAGGACTGTCCGTTTTACAGTGATGATACTGATAACTTTTTAGGGTGAGAGGGCTGTCCCGATCAGGGATAAGATACTGAAAACTATGTAGGGTGAGAGGGCTGTCCCTATTACAGTGATGATACTGATAATTATGTAGGGTGAGATGAGTGTCCCTTTTAAGGGTGATGGTACTGATAACTGTGTAGAGTGAGAGACCTGTTCCTATTAGGAAGATGATACTGATAACTGTGTAGGGTGAGAGGAGTGTCTCTATTAGGGATATGATAGTTATAACTGTGTAGGGTGAGAGGAATGTTCCTTTTAAGAGTGATGGTACTAATAACTGTGTAGGATGAGAGGATCATCCCTATCAGGAATATGATAAAGATAACTGCATAGGGTGAGAGGTCTGTCCCTATTAGGGTGATGATACTATAGCTGGAGAGGGTGAGAGGAGTTTCTCTATCAGGGATATGATACTGATAACTATGTAGGGTGAGAGAAGCATCCCTATTAGGGATATGATACTGATAATTGTGTAGGGTGAGAGGAATGTCCCTATTAGGGATAAGATAGTGATACCTGTGTAGGGTGGGAGAAGGGTCCCTATCAAGTTTATGGTACTGATAACTGTGCAGAGCTGGAGCTGTGCCCCTATTAGGGATATGATACTTATAACTGTGTAAGGTGATGGTGGCTCCAAGGTTGCTCAGTGTTGTCGGTAATCCTTTATATATATCTGACTAGCCAACTATCAGAGGTACTCTGATGAGGAATGGACTCATCCTTGGATTTTCATATGACTTCCCTGATAGTCTGCAAGAATATAACGGTTCAAAAATAATTTAGGTAGTCAATTTTGTTTCTCTTTAGGGTGATCCTACATATTTTTTTTTTGTGATGGAAGAAGTTATGCTTTGGGATTCTTTGAAACATAGCTACCATTAATTTGTGTTTTATATTCAAAAAACATTTATTTATTGGTTAACGCCCTGTCTATAAAACGTCGTACTCCCTACTGGTATGAAGGAATATTGTATGTAGTACTTTAACACTTTCATTTGAAGGAGGAAAGCTCAGTGAAGCTGAGGCAGTCTGTTCAGGTCTTCATTGTACAGAAAAATTACACTGAAAACTTTACATGTTAAACTACTGCCTTATTATACATTGTCACTCACCTCACAGGACGAGACCATAAGATCAAAGTTTTGAAAGTTTGAACCATTTAAATGGAGATCTCCATACAGTGCAGAATGGTATATTTATCATTTTCCTCACTGTAGTGCAATCTTGGAGTTGGTATATTTAATTAGCAGGGGATGTGGGGATGCAGGGGGGGCTTGCCTCCATGCAAAAATGTAAAAAAAAAAAAACATTTAAAGGAAGGAAGGAAGGAATTCCCTTGAGGCCAGCAACTTAGTCATTCTGTAATTGCCTCCACAATTTAGGTTAGAAGGTTTTGGATTTGCAAGTTCCATTATATCATCACTTTTAGCATCTGTTTTTGTTTTAGCAAAAATATTTCCCTGCTGTGCAGATACCCCCCACCCCCATTGGAACTATATTTGCCTTCCTTGTGATGAATTAATAAAAAATGTATTTTCCCAGTTAGGGGTTGCCAGAGCGGAACTCTGGTCTGCTAATGATTGGCAGTGCATTTTGATGGTGCTGAGTTGCCAGCCTGATGCCCAACCTTCAAAGAAGGCACACCCATTCATGCACACACCTACCTGCATGTCTTTAAACATCCCTCGACCATGGGGAGGGCATGCAGGCTCCTCACATAAGGTGCTCCAGCCAAGAATTGAAGCAACAATGTGAACCGCTGCACCACTGCCCTTGTGATGAATGAATGAGAGGAGAAATTTGCTTAGTGTCCTTTCCTGCTGTTTCTTACTAGTAAACACTGGTAAAATCCAGACAAGGTATTTAACAAAACCAACTTAAAAACAATAAACACGCCAGACACCTTTGAGAACTGTGTTGCTGTATTTAATAAACTGTTAAGTGTTTTGGTCCATAAATGTATGATAAGATTTCTTCAGAATAACATTATTAAATACGGCATTACCATTCTGAAAAGCATATGATATGTATTTTTCTGTCCTCTTTTGTACCCGTGTATATCTTCTCATCTTTGACCGTTTCCTTTGTTTCCACCCTCTTGTCATCATTGCTCCCAGCTCCCTTTCCATTTTCAGACCCTCAACTTATTTGGTTGCTCTTCAGTTTAGCTTCCTTATGTGCTGGCTACCTCTCCTTTCATTTACCACTGCATTTATCTGCTTGCCTCTTAATACATCTTTGGCCTCCTTTAGCAAAGCTAGACTCTTTTTTTCCTTTTGCTTGTGGTCTTCATACAACTCCATCATCCATTAAATTCATCCATTCAGTTTCTGTATTCTCTTATTGTTCTCATCCCCAACAACTCAGTTCATGCGTGCTATTCCTCACTGGGTTTGGGTTCTTTCATTTCTCTAGGTCTGTCTTCCTATAGTTCCATATTGCTGTTTTGGTCCTTCTCCCTGTTTTACCCTGCAGTATAAACCACACATTGGCATGGTCACTCTGCAAACATTTCCCATACTTTTTTCTCTTTGATTCTTTCTGCCACCATCAGCACCACATCTAAGATCCACTTCCTGGTTAGCTTTTTTACTTTGTTGCATGGATGATTCTTCATCCATTAATCTCATTATTCACAGTAATGTGTGATGACATCTATCTCCCAGCCCAGCTTGGAGAAGTTCATATCTCACATAATCATCTATTTTTCTTAGTATTCCGCATCATTATTTTGTCTGTAAAATTTTTTTTCGTATCTGATGGCTCATCAATAGTATTTGTCCACAAGTATCACACTTCCCTTCTTTAAA